>NW_021133556.1:0-234189 GCF_004193835.3 Ostrinia furnacalis | reverse complement strand
GTCTCGATTTCATAAAAATTATTTCGGTATCATTCCCGTATTTAATTTTTGAAAGCCAAATTCAAGCAAAGTACTTACTTATGAAATGTAACACTGGTCACTTTCTTTAGTTTTTCTGATGTATTTAGACACCCTTTCACAGCACAAACCGTCTTAATTAATTAAAAGTCGTCGGACGTGTTTACCAATTTTTCACTTTGACAGTTCATGTGACGTTTACGAGTAAGCCATTCTGGCTTACTAAAATCTGCCTCACCTTTCGTGCACTGACTATCTATCTAGGTTTTATTAATCTAAGGAAATACCCAAATCAGTCCAAACAGTTACACAACACGACTATTAAAAATCATAACCGCCATATTCATAAAAAGCAACAATCGTTTAATCAACCTATTTTAGTTAAAATATGTTTTCTCACTTTCTATCAATGTCAAATACTGGCAGCGACAAGAGTTAGAGTAGGCGCACACCGTTGATTTTTAGTTGGCCGATAGTTGTGCCCGATTTTAATTTGTATGAAGAATCTGCCAAATCGAATCGGGTGTGCGCACTCCCATACATGCCCATACTGATCAACTTCCCGACTAAACTATCGGCCGACGAAAAATCAACGGTGTGCGCCTACTCTTAGGGACGAAACATAAATTAACTAAATTAGGTTTATAAAAAAACACGCTGTTGAAAGAAATATTAAGTAGTATCTAAGTACAATCAGATAAAACAATCAGTCTTAAAAGGATAGTTAATGAATTAGGAACATTATTAATATTTCTATAGTCTGTACGTAAAAAGATGATGGCATCTAGTCAAAAAATTGTTATTAAAAATAAATTATTGAAGTCCCGAAAGTACCGAAAGTCCCGGGAATTGCATCGTCAGTACCGGAACTAGATAAAGGATTAGATTATCGGGAATTCCCGGGAAAAATGAGTACCGGGATTTCCCGGGAGCAAACACTAGGTACAATCCGTACAATCGAGCACTCTTGTTACGTAGAGAGAGGCAAACGATAAATCTCTGTAACCAAGGGCGGAAAAACAAGCCTACCTAAACTTTTTGCTAAACGACCGATTAGAACGTTTCCTTATCGGGCGAGGAAGATTAAGATTGTTGACAAGTTCTTTTTAGGGTTCCGTAGCCAAATGGCAAAAAACGGAACCCTTATAGATTCGTCATGTCTGTCTGTCCGTCTGTCCATCTGTCCGTCTGTCCGTCCCTAAGTCGCAGCCATTTTTTTCCGAAACTATAAGAGCTATACTGTTGAAACTTGGCAGGTATTCTGTGAACCGCTTTAAGATTTTGATGCAAAAATAAAAAAATAATAATAAATATTGGGGGCTCCCCATACTTAGAACTGAAACTCAAAATTTTTTTTTCATCAAACACATACGTGTGGATGGATAGGTCTTCAAAAATGATATCGAGGTTTCTAAAATATTTTTTTTCTAAACCGAATAGTTTGCGTGACAGACGCTTCCAAAGTGGAAAAAAGTTGCCCCCCCTCCCTCTAACTTCAAAAATAAGATAATGAAAAATCTAAAAACAACATAATAATATGATGTACATTACTATAAAAACTACCAACGAAAATTGTTTTGAACGAGATCTAGTAAGTAGTTTTTTTTTAATACCTCGTAAATCGTAAACCGCTTATTACCGCGTAATCTTTCATACTAATTTAAGTAAATTAAAAAATAATCATTTTAATTCATAAATCAATGGTACGGAACCCTTTGTGCGTGAGTCCGACACGCACTTGGCCGGTTTTTAATAGTAACTTTATAGTGACTAAATAATCCTTTTGTTATTTTTTTAAATTCCTCCTCCTCAGGTATTTTTTTTCCTCTTGTATTTTAATGACATTGTCGATAAAGTTTTGAGAGCTTAGAAAATATAATTTTCTATCACCAAGGGTTTTCGACTTTTTACAAGCTTTATATTGACTTCACTTGTTAGTATGTGTGGGACAAATCTTGCAACTGAATTTAAGACCAGTTCTCCTCAACCGATTATGCTGAAATTTGGTATACTTATGTAAGTACGATGACAATGCAATGTTATGGTACCATTGAGGTGATCTGATGATGGAGTCAGGAGGTGGCTATAGGAACTCCTTAACGAAAAGGCGGAATCGCATCGAATTTGGGTTCGTTGGATTTGTCGTTTTGAGCACTTTAGTGCTAGATAATGTCCAGGGTCCTGATGATGGATGCGGAAGGTGGCCATAGGAACTCCTAAACGAAACGGTGGAAACTCATCGAGTTTGGGTTCGTTGGATTTGTCTTTTCGAGCAGTTTAGTGCTAGATGATGACCAGGGCCCAGAGATTGAGATACAAGTATACAACTAAAAAGTGTAAAATAAAATTATAATAAAAAAAAAACTTTTTTAAAAACAAGCTTTATTCTGAAATGCCGTTGTACTAAAACGAAAAAAAAAATTGTATGCAAGGGTCAAATAATTTCGAAAGCTTGTATCGCAAACAGATAAAAAAGAGGAATAAATTCCATGCGCGATAGTACAAGCTTTCGAAATTATTTGAACCTTGCATACAATTTTTTTTCGTTTTAGTACAACGGCATTTCAGAATAAAGCTTGTTTTTAAAAAAGTTTTTTTTTATTATAATTTTTGTTAGTTAACTTCGAACTTCTCCTATGTTCTTCTGTTTAATTTCGTTGCGGACTTGCGGTTCCGATGACAGTTTAACTTCCTCCTTGGACAAACTTGACCTTCGCTGGTTGGGTTTTTATTGGCGGTCAAACTGTAGATCCTGACTACACAGGAGTTGCAGTGGTGGGAACGAATTAAGGTGGGGAGAGTCCCATATTGTAATTATTTTAAATAACATCTGACTCACACTACCAAGTGTAAAATCCTGTAATATAATATCAAAGCACTTGTCACCTCATCGTGCGCAAATTCTCTGTAAAAAACAACACCTACGATAAAGCAGCATGTGTAGGAGTCGTATTACATAGACAGGCAAGTTAGTAACCTTTCAATAGGTAGGTACCTAGTACCTACTAATTTTAGAGCTTCACTTGTTTATTTTTTTTATCCACAACGAGGAAGCTCTTGGCTTGTATCTCACCTGATGGTAACTGATGATCAGGCCGAAGCAGGTGGAAGCGAGTTTCACCCGGTGTCTTCAACCACGGAGGAACTGGCTATCTTACCTCTAACTGCCACACAACAATTCAGTTAACATTGTTGTTATGGTGACAGACTTAGGTGAGATGGTGGTAGCTAGCCAGGCGGACTTAGAACAAGCCCTACCACCAACCAAACCGAACAGAAAAATCTGCCCCCACTGGGAATCGAACCCGGGACCTCTGCGTCTGAAGCAAGTGGTCTTACCACGTTACCACTAGACACTAGACAGAGGCGGTTAATTATCACAACAAAATAATTTTCCGTTTTAAAGAGAAAATACAATAGCTTCAGTTTCGCTTGTTGTCCATACATGGTCGTAAATGGGTTATGACTCTACATCAGTGTTTCTCCAACTTCGGCTCCTCGAACCCCTATTAAAGTTTTCAGGTGACAGGCGGAACCTATTTTCTTACTCTCTTTATTATTCCTGCTTCAGACGCAGAGGTCCCTGGTTCGATTCCCAGTGGGGGCAGATTTTTTTGTTTTAAATCCGCCTGGCTAGCTACCACATCTTACCTAAGTCTGCCGACATAACAACAATGTTATCAGCATTGTTGTGTTCCGGCAGTTAAGAGGTAAGAGCCAGAGTCCTCTGTGATTGAGGATTCCGGGAGAAGCTCGCTTCCACCTTTGGCCTGATCATCACTTACCAATTACCATCAGGTGAGATAGAGGCCAAGAGTTTCCTAGTTGGTTTGGTTAAAAAAATATATTCTTTTTAATAGCACTGCCGCTGCCGGAGGTAGATACTAATTGGACACCGCACGTGTCACTGGCGTCAGATGTCACTAATTGCCTCTTATCAAGTAAGACTTTTCAAGTGGGCTTATCACTGATAAAGGCCCGGTGCAGACCTGACTGATAGGAATCAGTTGACCTTAATGAAATGCACTTTTAGGCCAAATTAGAAGAAGTAAGTACCTAACTTCTTCTTCTTGTGGTGTCGACAACAAACCTATCACTTTACTACAGTGTCAGCCTAGAACACTCTGCTACATTATATCTTCCTGCAGTTGTTTAAGCACGCAGGAATTAATACATTAATGTTGTTTGCAATTTACAAATAGGACTAAATTCTAAATGCCTACATATCCTCATATACAAATGAGATACTATACCTACCTAAGTAGTCCACTGCTGGACAAAGGCCTCTCCCAAAGATTTCCACAACAACCGGACCTGCGCCGCCCACTTCCAGGCACCTCCCGCGACCTACACCAGATCGTCGGTCCACCTAATGGGGGGCCTTTTATTATTATAATACGTGGAATTAACTTAATTAATGTTAATAATATTATAATATAATTTATTAATAATACTAGCGGCCGCCCGCGACTTCGCAGCTTCGTACGCGTGGATCCTGTTTTACCCCCTTCATCTATCTTACGCGGTTTGTTTTTTCCCGCTAACTCCCGTTCCCGTACAATATCCTGTTGTAACTAAGCTTTAAGTTTACTAAGGTACCTGCACGCCAAATTTCAAGCGTCTATTTTTCATACAAAAGGATTTTCCCGATAATTCCCGTTCCCGTGGGAATTTCGGGAATTCCTTTCTTAGTACACCTCTACGGTACCTAAGCTACGTCCCTTCTAAAGGACATTGTCAGAAACCGCCTAAAAACCGCCCAAAAACATTAACCCATCATAATTATTTTCTACTAGCTGACCCGGCGAACTTTGTTCCGCCTTAATGGCAATAAATAAGCAGACTTTTTTTTAAATTTCGAACGGGATAAAAAGTATCCTATGTCCTTCTCCTGGCTCTAAACTACCTCCCTGACAATTTTCAGCTAAATCGGTTCAGCCGTTCTTGAGTTATAAGCGAAGTAACTAACACGACTTTATTTTATATATATAGATTTTTTTTAATACATTAAGCACCCATTCATTCTAATGGACACTTNACGTACACACCTCTCTACAGATTTATTAAATAAGTATAGATTACGATGCCTCAACAAACACCATTTTCGGTCTAGCCTGAAACTGAAAGTTTGGCAAGTAAAAAAAAAGTTTTGAAAGTAGTAAAATGTTTTTAAACATGATAACGAATAACATCGCTAGATTCGATACATTACCTACTGTGAGTGAACATAATCTACAAGAAAAGTTCGGCACTATAGTACTTAAGTACTTACTCGAAATTATATCACGTGTAGCACGTGACTCTAGAAAATGCGGAGTAATGAACTCTATCTACGCTTTGTTGCTTTGTTTTCATTTAGTCAAGTTTCCCGCTGTAACTTCAACTAAAGTAATGTACTTCCTAACCTCGATCTTTGTTTCTTAAGTTTTAGTTAATGAAACCGAAATTAAATTTGAGATTTTTATTTATTACGTTGTATTTTGTTGATAATTTATTATCAATGTTGGTTCACAGCTCTCCGTGTTGATCATCATGCATGACATGACACATTTTTTGTGTATAAAATAAATACCTGTTGAATATTTATTTACCGACAAGGTAGACTAATAATAATAAATTAATTCTAATAATAAAATATTATAATCAACAATCTTCTGTAAGGCTAGGGTCACCATCATTTAGTATTTTACAGGATAAGTCCCGCGACTGCTTCACAAAAAATAATAATTTCAAATTAATTTCTTTGTCATATCAGAATATTCGGGATTCTACTTAGTTGTGTACAATGATATTAAAGAACTATAGATATGTTACGTTCATAGAAATTACGATTTTAATCCGTGCCGAGCTATTCCAAATTGCACACATTGACAAATGTAACTGATAAGTGAAACAAAAGATACGAAATAGCACGCAAATGAAAGAGATAGCTATAGTTTTAACGATTCTGCACTAACTAATCTATGTCCGCAGCGCACGCATCCTTATCGCTCTAACGTCAAAACAAGATCGCTTTCTCTTTCTTAACTTGAACATGGCGCATGGCGTCTTGATTGTTTGCATAAATAATTGAAAATATAAATACTAAATAATTTTGCATAATCACATGTGGTAAGAGATCCCTTGTATTTTGTTTACTTTAGAGTCATAATTGGCACACTTTCGAAACACACACGATGGCATTTTTTATTTATTTTGGTATGAACACAGGAACTTACGGTGTGGTACGCACGCGATTGCGCACGCGACGCAGGCCACACGAAGACTAAACACAAGACGTCCCAATTGGGACGTATTTGAGTATTCACAGCGCGAGCGCTTATAACATATCTGCTTTTGTTTTTATATAATATCATTGGTTGTGTAACATTAGTTCAATAATATAAAGTAGCTATTTCGACCATTGAAAAATTTATTCATATTATAAAACTGCAATGTAACAAAAGTAGTACATTACATGCACTAATAGACATAATGTGTTCATGTGTCTGTAAGCGATATAGGCACAATAATGGGCAAGTCTTCTTATCGCACCAGCTCGCGACATGGCTAAGTGACAATGGCGAGTGTGACTCATGGCTTAAGACTTCTTTTCCAAAGCCAGACGCTCAGCCACTATTGAATTTTATTATTGTAACACGTGACACTGTTTATACGTCTTATAACTATGTCACGTTTACATCAATAAACAAATTAATTTTGTTTAAATATACACCTTACAGCTCTGATGATAGAGTCTCTTCCCGTAGTGCAAAAAACGCAGTCCACGGGGCCACACACACACGTCACGCTTTTCACCTTGTTTTTATTTTGGTATCACTATCACTATGTCCTGTTACAACAATTTAAAGCCAATAAACATCAGCGGCTACTGCAACATAACTCTTCGATAACTTTATTGCCTCCTATTTACTAAACTTTAAAAGTTAAACAAAAATTTTCAGGATTTCCTAATATTAAGCTGATTCTGGACAGCGAACTATTGCTTGGTAGGTACCTACTTGAACAAAGTAATTGCATAGGCTAGTTGTTACTGGTTAGTCTCGCTCAATTGGTGCGCATGTGTCGAACAACATTGTCATAGTTATTTTCCATTCATAAATCGAAATTGCTCACGTTTAATAAAACGAGTCTAGCTAAATCCATATTAGATCGTCCTCGCTGTAGAACACACAAGGTGGCAACCTGCATCTGTTGTGATATACCTAGCCCACATTTTAGACAAGGTTACGCTCGTTCGTATTATCGGCTCTACAAACACCTCGGCCCGTTCGTTCGAGTCGTTAGCCGCGGCGCACGTGAGTTGCGCTCGCGCACGTGAAGGGTGACGTCACAGTTTGCACAACGCGCTGCAACTCGGGCGATTTGCGGCGCGAACGGAGAAACCGAATTGGCGAAGTGACCTAGATTATCATGCCTGTTGGAACACCAGATGCAGTGAACTGATTAGTGTTAGAAGTGTCCAGTTTCAGTCCAAACGATGTGTTTGCGACGAAAGGAAAGATACTGGCCGTGATACGGTCGTGGGTGGTGGCATGGCAAACGTGACTGTGAGCAAGCAATGTAATGTGCTTTAGAGAAACATCGAAGATGGAACCTTCTTCAATGTTAGTAATTTTTTCTGGTACTATTGATAAGTCCTACCTGCTCGCATTGATTTTCCAGTGTTGAGGGTTGGCCATACTTTCATCTACTTCTGTTTGCAGTTGATAGAGTTGAATAATCGCTTAGGCAGTTTCCATGAAAATATTTCTTAGATTTACATAATGTTTTTTCATTAAACTAAAGGTTTATGGGCGCTAGAGATAAAAATATACCTGTTATTCAAACTACAATTATAAAATGTTGGAGACGTTTTGGAGTTTTTTTATCTAGCTTTCTAGAATGTTGGAGAACCATTTCAGTCTGTATCCTATTTGCATACTTCATGAGCAAGGCCGGTCGAAGACCTCGCCTTGTGTCAGATGTGGCACGCGCGCGTCCAGTCTGTTTGTGCCCGATGCGCGTGACCTTTTAGGGTACTTTTTTTTGTTTATATAACTCCTTCTCGTTTTCTATTTTGTTATTTGTGTAGGTCAGACTTCTCATTTTTCATCCTCAAAAGTCTTTATGATTTTATTGATTGTAGCATGGAGACATGTTATTAGAAATACATATACTTTTTTTAGAAGATGATTTTTTAGCAATGTGCAGACTCTACATAAATATAGGCAGACTAGCTTTCCGCCCGCGGCTTCACCCGCCCGCGTGGAATTTTGTCTGTCACAGAAAAACTATTGCGCGCGTCCCTGTTTAAAAAACCGGGATAAAACTATCCTATGTCCTTTACCGGGACTCAAACTATCTCTATGCCAAATTTCATCAAAATCGGTTAAGTGGTTTAGGTGTGAAAGCAAGACAGAAAGACAGACAGAGTTACTTTCGCATTTATAATATTAGTATCAATGACATATCATATAAATAGACACGTTATGCGCCTACATTATTGTATTTTAAAATGGCGCAAGTAGTCCTATTTTATGACAGCTATTCACTTTGACATTTTGCACAGAAAAGGAGAATGGGGTAGAGTGAACCTCACAGATATAGAGAACCTAAATTGTATTTTCGAATGAACTATCAAACTAATATTTAAACAAAAGCAAGACAAAACGTAACTTATTATTTTCCCTTAAATCAACTTGAGTCTTATGCCTTTTTTGTCTTTTATAATGAGTTTTCAAATCCGGATTATTTTTATGTGCAAAATGTATGAGGTTTTACCCTGAGATTAAAAGTGGAATATTCTCTAGCTAGCTACAGACAGACAGACAGACATGACGAACCTATAAGGGTCCCGTTTTTGCAATTTGGCTACGGAACCCTAAAAAGACATTAAAATTCGATTATTTATACAAATTGCAATCTTTTTGGGATCGGGAAGTAGCATTTCTGACTGTAGGCTTTGAAATATAATCCTCGATAGGAAAACATAGTCCGCCCATATTTTTCATATTAACCACAGTTTTGATTTAGCAGACTGTAAATTTATACAGGTATCTACATCAAATTTGTTTGGGACTAGAAGCGTATTGTAATAATGTCCAAGGATAAATAAAAATAATAAATAATTAATATTATTCGTTTCTGCTATAATTTTGTTCCTCGAGTAAGTCTTTTTCGTTTGATCATAAATCATTATAATCATACAGTAATAATAGCCATAGCATTGATTTTATCGATTTCGGATGAATACGTCTCAACACAGGAATACATAATTATAATAATATTCTTTTCTAGAGAAAAACAATTATTCCGTGAGTTAAATGCAGAGTTCTTAATTGATAGATGTTCGCCCCAACTTCCCCTGGCAGTGGTCTCTAGATTTTAGCTCAAATGTCAAATTCAACCGTCAACCCTTGTCAAATTGAATAAAAATTAAAATTTAATTTTTTACTAATTAAACTGTATTTACGAATGAAATGACACATTTTTCTGGTTCATAATAGTGGGAGTGTAATTTGTACATCGACTAAAAACACACGAAGGCATATTATCAATCAATCAGGAAGGCAATCGGGAAGTGCATTCGTGGCTGTTCGCGGCAACCGATCATGTACGACTGAATGCAAGAGGTACAATTGTATCTCTTTTGCATTGCCATTCTTGAGCGGGTATGTATAACGTATCTATACTATAAAAACATCTTAGATTAGTATAGATAGTATAGACTATAGATTAATATTCATGCACTTTTTGAATTTATAATTTTTTTGCGAATATAAATAGGCACTGTAATTAGTTAACAATGCTCTTGTTAATCTAATTTATCGCGAAAAGTATGGACAGAAATAGTTTTGGTGTCACTCTTTGAGCTCAGTAATTAAGAGTTATTTTTAGAATATGAAGCATACAAGGCATGTTGTAAAATAAACTTTATTAATTTGGTCTTCCTTCCATTCTATTTTATCAGTAGCTGGGAAGAGTTCTGTGAATACTTATGATCAAAAATATTTTTATGTTAGCAGCTACCCAATTTGAATTTAGAAAAATGCCTAATTCGATAGACATTTTGTATTATCGAATTCTAAGACGTAAGTTTTGACTTTGTTTATTTGACAAATGAAACAAAATGCAATATCATCTTCACATTTCATGTTGGCGTCAGTTTACAGTGTCACAGTGCATGAATGTTTACGCTTATGTAGGTAGGTATCTAGATCTACACATTTTACAGGTATTTTTCCCTGGCAATCAACGACACGTGGCGTGGATCAAAATAAAAAAAAACTTTAAAATTCAAATGTTCAGCTATGTGATATATTCAGTTAACTGCCTGGATGATTTAAATTATCATATACTTAACTTAGTTTTTTATACCTAATGGTTATCATAGAATTGATTTAAAAATCAATGATCAAGGCTTTATTTATTTATTCATGAATAAAAATATTTTCATATTGATTATAAGACTTTATCTAGTAGGTACTAGCGGCCCGCCCCGGCTTCGCACGGTTGCAATGGAATTTCCCGGTTTTTCTTTTGTTTATTATGCATGTTTTATACCTATAGTAAGTAAAACCTTTCTCGAGTCACTCTATCTATTAAACCGTATCAACATCCATTGCGCAATTCTAAAGATCTAAATAAGGTCTGCGCTAGGGCTTGCAATATCGGATAGTTTTCAACTCCGGAACTGATTTCCGATATTGGGCACTCAACTCCGGAATTCCGGTTCTAGTTCCGGAGTTGGTTAAAAAAAGAAAGCGCCTCCCGACAAACACGTACACGTATGTGGCCTCCACTTTAGAACCTTGCCCCATCGGCCGTCTGTTCTACGTACTATGTGCCCTGCCCATTGCCACTTTTTCTTTAGCTTGGTAATCCGATCGCTATATGTCAAGCAACTTTAGTTCGTTTATGAATCTCCTCATTTCTGGTTCGATCTCGAAAAGAAACACCGAGCATAGCACTCTCCATACCATGGTGTGCAACTTTGAGCTTATTATAAGGCCTTATAGTAAGAGGCCACGTTTCCAAACCGTGTGCCATCACTACTGGTAACACACACTGATTGTAGACTTTCGTCTTTAGGCACTGAAGTGTTTTGGTCGAAAAGATGTTATGTAGTTTCCCGAACGCTGCCCAGCCGAGTTGAATTCGACGTATTATTACATCTCCCTGCCTCACAGCTCGCTGCAGAAGAATCGCAGAGGAATCGCCCTCGTGTTCAGTCAGGCTCAAAGACCTTCTCATAGTCTAAGAACGCCAAGCATATAGGCAAGTTAGACTCTTCGGTCTTCTGTATAACCTGCCGTAGCGTATACAGGGTGTTAGGTAAATGGGTATATGAGCCGACACTAGCCCATGTTAACATGGGCATATAAATGGTATGGTGAAGCCAGAAATTTGATATCATTTTAATTTTTTTAATTTTCATATAAAATAAATTTTATAAAATCCGATTTGTATGAAAATTAAAATAATTAAAATGAAGATATCAAATTTCTGACTTCACCATACCATTTATATGCCCATGTTAACATGGGCTAGTGTCGGCTCATATACCCATTTACCTAACACCCTGTAGATGCGGTATATGGTAGTGTAAACGTTTCGATAACTGGCTTCCTCGAGAGACTATAAGTCATCGAACCTACGCGCGAGACTATTCGTGATGGCTCTCAAAAACAGCTTGTAGACATGACTCAGAGTCAGAACCCAGATGGGTCTGTAATTCCTTAATAAGGCTTTTACCCCTTTCTTAAAGAAAAACACCACCAAGCATTTGTTCCGTGCCTCTGGCATTATTCCCTGGAGTAAGACGGAGTTACAGTTTATGAAGGACTTTCATTATCGGCTTATTACCTGCCGCGTTCAGAAGCTCCGAGGTTATTCCGTCATCACCCGTGACTTGTTGTTCTTTAGCTGTTTGAGAGCCATCCTAATCACGTAAGGGCTGATGTCCGGCTAATCTTCGGTATAGTGTCGAGTGGCTGTCCTGTGGCTGAGCTATTAACAGGTTTTACTCTATCATCCGCTCTCTTCAGCTGGCTTCGCCCATTAGAGTTGTCTCTAGCGAACATTTTGGGGCTTTGGTCTCGCCCTATTGCCTCTTAATATAATTACTAATAAAGTTGCGAATACATATCTCAAGGACTTCCTTATCTAAGAACCTATTTTGACACTTAAACGTTTTGAAAACTTAAAATAATTTATGAAAAATTTCAATATTGGAATACGATATTGGCTTCAGTTCCGGAATTGAAATATCGGAAAAAATTTATCCGAAATTCCGGAGTTACGAAATTCCGGTATTCAAGCCCTAGTCTGCGCCTAAAAGCAGGCAGAAAAATAATATTCAAAAGATTTTTCTTTTTGTTTTAGTAACATTCGAGTTAAAACCTTGAAAAAACGTAAAAAGTTTTTGTCTGTGTCCCTTAACGTACGTGTATCAAGTCTCGAATCTTGATATATGCACGTATCCATATTAGGTGTCTGTCTACCGTGCGTTTGAAACACGTGCCCGAGTGTAGGGTAACCAGGATTTATGTCACAAATAGTAACTCACTTTTATATGCATTACATGTTTAATTCACATATTATTTTGTTAATTTTAAATCTATATCATAAATATTTACTGCACGCTGTCGCATTAAAATATAATGTACTTGTAAGAAGTGCGATTTTACGACCAAAATGTAGAGACTGGTATATTGTCGACTGTACTTAATCAAATAAAGTGAATAAAACACTTTATTTGATTTTTTATCAATTAACAAATATTTATTATCACAAAGCTTACTTGTAAATATTTTGTTAAGCTATTAATAACACTGTTTGCTGAAAACGATCGATTAGTGCACTCTGTTCGCATCGTGTGACAAACAGATAAGAAAGATAAGCAGCAGCTAGCACAGTATCGCTGGGCTACGACGGGGACGAGATAACTATCGCTCACGTTACGCTGGATATCAGGCATCACGTGAACCAGACGAGGATAATAATACTCGTTAAACCGCGCCGGCTCTAGCAAAGCCAAAAACGTGAAAGTGCCGTAATTTTCCATGCTTCACTAGGAGCCGGTAAACTAATTTTCCTGTAGGCATTGTTATTTATACGCTGACATAACCCGACGACATGACGACGACCCGACGACATGACCCGCTGAAAACCAGCGTCGGGGCACGCGTGCATGCACGCGTGGCTCGATTAATGCTGAGCGGGCGCCTTTTTGGCACAAAATATGCGTGTATAGTTTTAAGTCCCTTTGTTCTGTTTTTTTATTTTTCCCTTTTTGTGTCAAATAAAGTTTTTCTTATTCTTTCTTACATATGACCTTTCCAAAACTTTCAATGGAAAGTTTGTAGGGTTTTGTTTGCGAAGTTGATGGGAAACCGAAAAATGCTGTATGATTTAATGTTTGAAATGAAAAATGTTAAATTCAAAATAAGAAATTGCTGCTGTAAATAAAGCTTGAATTTTACTGGCAAATGTAAAAGTGATCAGCAAGCATTGAGCCCACCATTAATTAACATTTTCTTTTATGATAATATCAATCTCAATTTCATCCTAAGAGTGCAGATGATAATAAAGTGGGCTTGCGCTTGCACGTACTATCGGCAACAGTGTTAACTGCCCATTGCCAGTCATGTCATCTCGTTCTATCGCAAAGAATCACCATTTGATGAGAGCGAAAGCAAAAACAGAAATGGATAGTTAACAGTGTGGCCGTGTGTTATCTTGTCCCCGAAGTAAGTTCTAATTAGTTTGGGGTTAGGTAATAGGAGAGCTAGTTGAAACAGTTTTTAATCCAACATACGAGTAAGGTACAATAATTTGTGTGTATTTACAGGTTCATGAAAGGTTAGCAAGCCATAAATAGCCGCGACTTTCTTATCTTTGAGAAATGACGTCTTTAGGAGATGATAACCACATTGTATGCATAAAATATACAAAAATTACAATTGTCTACTAGACTGTATTGGTAAACTAATTTATCTTACCTTTTCCCTCGGCTAACACATCACACAAGTAGGTAAATAACAATCAACAAATACCCAACAAGTAGGTAAACGCTTAAGAAAAATTTAAAGCAATTTCCGCAAAAATTCGATCGCATGGTCACCTCACACTTGTACGTTATTCAGAAGCGTGTCCGACATCCAGCATTGTGTACGGAACTCCTCGGGGCGTCAGTTGTCACGCGCCCACTCACTTATCCAATAAGTGTTGCTTGTTATGCCCTCGGAAGTCGGCTAGTGATCAGTGCCATGAACGTCCTGCTCACCCCGCCGACCTTCAAGGTGTCAATCGATCAGATGCTGCTGCCGTTACGCTCGTGAGTTTCATTTGTTTTTAGTGTTCTATTTTTAAATTTACTATTTTTCACCAGATTAAAAATAATAATAATATTTTACTTTAATAGGAGAGGGAAATAATAATAATGAGTGAAAACACACACGCACTTTACGAGACCTCAGAGACTTTCAGAAAACGACTTTTAAAAATAACTTTTATTTTTATCTTACTTTCAGATAATGAGTATCGAATGATTAAAATTAAATGCAAAAACATCGTTTCAGAACATTTTCTTCTATTGATAACAAACATGGAATCGTAAGGAATTTTAGCCTTAATAATATTTAGTTTACTTAATATCCTATGTTATCAGTTTCAGAATTTGTATCTACTTATTCATTGGCTTTTCTACCTGAAGGTCAAACATGTAAAAATATTTCACGTGACTTGGATTTATGTGCTAAAGCCTAACCACTGAGGATTCCGTCAACTGGGACCGCAATTAACTGGGACCGCGGTCCCAGTCGCCGGATGCGTAAAAATTAAAAAATTTTCTTCCGGCGACTGGGACCACTCATTACAGGGTGGTTATACATATGGAACAATAAGTGATCTCACTCGATTATTTCTAAACTATACAAGATATTGAAAAACTAGTTACTGATTCTGAAAGTGCTTCACGAGCTCTTTCAAATGGTACCAATAATAGGGTATAGATTATGGAAGCTGGTAACATTGAATTTTTGGATTTTGTAACTTATTATTTTTTCCACCCTGTATAATCCGGCTGTATCTCCAGGTCACCTAGATACATTCCATAGCAGCTGTAATAGACATTTAGGTGCATACATTTACCAATTTTGGTGACAAATAGGCATTTTGTATTAGTTTTTGTATAACGCCTAAACAAAAACAAAGGGTAATATTTTGGTGTTATACATAGATTTCGAATATAAAAAATATATAATTTAACTAATTAAGACATGACAAAAAAACTGAGATATGTCTCGTTTCTGTCGGGCCTGGGTCACAGATGACCGTTCTTCTTTATGAAAGTTTTTGGACATAGTTGAGACAGTTCATTTGTTTCTTGGATTCCACTTCTACTAATAAAGGAATATAATTTTATGCAGACTATATTCTTATACTCGTTCAGCTTTCTTGTTCAATATTTAAGAGAACACCTCAAAAATATAAATTCAATGACTATCCGCATATATTCCCTATTATTAGCTGCTTCATTCTTCACTACTAATTACTGTATCATTGTCCTGCACCACGTCCACAATGTCCGTATTTTGGTGGAGCTGGCCTAGAAGACCCCGGGCTATAACTTTTTGTATAAGAAGTTCGGCATAAATCTGCTGATATTCTTCCATTCTCCTCATTTTTGAAGCGACGCTTATACCCAACGCCTTGTGCTCATCATTTATGTTTTTCATTCGAGATGCCTTTTTCTGTGCAGGTGGCAGTGGAATTACAGACAGATCAAGCATCTCCTCCTCCTAAAAATAATTTTAAACATTTGCATTATTATAAAAAATTTGCTTACAAAGTTGGCATTATATATTTTATGTAATGTTCTAGTTTATTTACATTTGGCAGAACGTTGTCTCTTAATTCTTGTAAGGTGACTTCTTCATCACTTTCGTCAATATTGATTACAGGACAGCTGGTAGTATCACTGTTTGAGCTATTTTGTTCATTCTGAATATTCCGATGGTTAACAAATGTTAGGAGGTCGTAGTACCTGAAATTAAAGTGAGTAATGTCATTTTCCAAAAATTGAAGGGCAATAAGTGAATAATACCAATCAGATAATAGTTCTTCCAGTGCAGTAATAAAATTGGCCTTCAAATTACCATAAAGTAGGGCTATAAGTCCCTACCGAATCGTCGATCCGTTTTTTCTCTTTTCTCATAGCACGTCTCATGTTTTGTATTTTATCGCGAACCAGTTTCACGTTCGCATCCTTGACTCCGTTCCGACGCAGGAACGCTACTATATCTTGATACGCTTTTTTCTTCAAATCACGCCTCTTGTATTCCTCAGAATGCACTTGCCACAAACACTTTTTATCAAAATACATCTCTATTAAGGCTTTCGTCAGTTTTCTGGTTATATCCATTTGTATTAACAAAAAATCGACTGAAATTTTGAGTGAACGTGAACGCGGGGCGCGATCCGCCCGGCTACTGCCGTCGGCGGACAAAACCCCGGATCGGATCCGGCATACAAAATGGCGGGCTTGGACAGGGGCTGGATGTCATGTTGCAGTTGCAAACAAAACAACGCACGCGTGACCTTGACGCGGTGTCGGTGACGAGCTCTGACGAAGGCAATTTGTAGGTCATATTGTATCACCTCACCTTAGATAAATTGAAAGTGAGTGCGCAGTGAGAAAAATAGTTTGTTAATTATATTAGTTAGGTAAAAAAAAGAGTACGATAGTTTTTAATTATTACTTGGTAAATTGGTCTGTATCTTTATCCACTTACTCAGATGATAACCTATAACATAATTAATTATGTAGAGCAGAACCTGCTACTGGATTTGGGATTGGGATTGGGTGCCCGGTGCTCGTAGATTATCTTCAATTATGCTGTTTATTAAAACATTTTAATTGAATGCATTATGCATGTAAAATAATTTTGTTTCATTAGATTGAGTTTAAGTTATGCCAGCTCTATATTTTATTAGATGACCAAAAAATAGCGTAAAGAACACGTCTTATCAGTCCCAAAGTCTAAATGTGGATACAACCAGCACAACCACCACGTTCAGTGTGCCTACCATGAGTTTACGTTAGGTGTGCTCGCTAGCGACTGCGTAAAAAATGACATTTAAATGTATGACATATTGTGCAGCGCCCCTAGCGGCTACTTTCAAGAAATAAAATCTTCATATAATTTTTTGACGTATTCGCTAGCGAGCACACCTAACGTAAACTCATGGTAGGCACACAGTAGTTATATAAATATTTATACAAATTGGTTCAAAATAAACCAATCAAACACCTAGTTTGAGTCACGGCGGTTGATAGTCGCACGTTTCTTTGCCACATGTGCCGAACTTTGAGCTTCCTTCGAATCCGTTTCACCACTTTACATTCCGCGCTCACGTGCTCGCACACATGACAATCTGCTCGTACATAATAAATAGGTGTGTATATACCTAGGCTTATCGCCCGCAGATTTTGAATTAAGACTAAATGTCAAATTTTGCTCAAGGGTAATAGACTGAGGTTTAATCTCTCTGGAATAAACAGCCTACGTCAAACGCAAAACCAACATCAAATACAACTTCGAACCAATTACACAAACTAATCTAGATAGATGAGACATCCGCTTGATGAAAATTGAATTTTCTTAAGCAATCTTAACTTAGTTTAATTTGTATTTAAAGCCAATGCCATTGTTGTAACATCATATCGTTACAATTGCAAATACAAAAATAAATCAATCTGCCTTACTTCATAATATTGTAATTCAAGCAATGAAACTAAATTGACCAAATTGATCACTCACCACTAGTGATTGAAAAATAGAACGGAGAATCTAATAATTCATTGGATAGACCAGGCACAAGCTAGACGGCTTTTTTAATCAAGTTGAAAAAAAAAGCCTGGAAGCAGCGATATTCCAACCTATTAGCTAAACATACTCCTATTTTTGTACAAAGGATTGCCTTGGCTATTGTTTGTAAATGTGTACATGTAGCCAAGTATAATAATATCCACAACCAGAACCACAAATAAGTCTTGGGTTTTTTTAGGTAGGTTTTGTACATACTAACAGAATTTTTTAATAACATTAATAGAGTCTTCAGTTAGCAAATCAACAAAAAATGCAACTTATTTGAACCCAGACTATGACAATACAAAAGAGTCAAATTATATTATCTATTATGAAACTTCTTCGGTTTCAACGTTTTCGATTAAAATTATCAATTTTGTTATTGGGTAGATAACTGAGCCTTAATTATTAATTGACACCTATTGCGTCACCCGTGACGACCACGACCACTTTGTTAAAGGTGTAGTGACGAATAAGAAGAAGAATTTCATCATCTCAATTTTAAGTTCGGGTGCAATCTGCACTGACCAAGGTTAAGTCAAGTTATGTCCTAAAAAAACTGCATCTAAAATGTTTTTTTTCTTCTTTCAGTTACAACTCGAGCGATGGCTTCGGTCGAGTGGCGGAGCAACTCAACTTTGCAGCGGCGCCGTCGGAGGACGAAGCGGAGTACCCGCCCGGCACCTACCTCAAGAAGGGGAAGGTCTCGAGGGCAAGTCACACTGAATATGCCCGATTTTTATTTTTATTAGATCGTTAGCTTAGTTTTAGCAACGAGCAAGCGTCTGACATAACGAATATGATTTTTTAATTCTGTTAATTTTTTAGAACTGAAAATCTGTAATTAATTAAAATGAAAAAAAGCTGTAATATCACACAATGTTAGCCGCTTGTAAATTACTATTTCTTAGTAACATCTAAAGATGCATTGATTCATGAAACGCGTGCATTAAATTACTATAAATAAAATCAGCCCAAACGACAAAAAACGGGACTTGTCCCGAAATTTACCAAAAGTATGGTCACCCGATAATAATTGTCAAATAATAAAGAAAAAAGAAAATTTGAGGAAAATACTTCCTGTCTTGCACTACCACTTGAACGTCCGTGACTAGTAGAAGAATTAAAAGAGATGGTTATTATTATATTGACATGAAATAATAGGTAGGTCTACCACTATTTATTTTACCTACACAATTAATTCAAATTGAAGTCTCAATTTGCAAGTTGCTCGAGAAACACTGGATGAAATCTTTGAAATTGTCATTCATCACTATTTATTAAAATTCTTTATTTTTGAGACGAATCATAATTTTAAAGAGAGCTAAATCTCATCATCATCATCTTCATCATCGTCTCAGCCATGACGTCCACTGCTGAAGCCTGAACATAGGCCTCCCCCAATGCTTTCCATGTTCCAGTTCCATGAGCTAAATCTAACTATACATTATCCCTTCAGCAAGACCCGATGTCTCACCGAATAATCGAGAAGCGTCGCCGGGACCGAATGAACAACTGCCTGGCCGACCTTTCGCGCCTCATCCCTCCCGAGTACCTCAAGAAAGGCCGCGGGAGGGTCGAGAAGACCGAGATCATCGAGATGGCCATCAGGCACCTCAAGTACCTCCAGGACAAAGCCAATGGTTTGTACCACCTCGGAAACGAATTATAATGGTATGATGACGAGAGGGGCAATGGTAGGCTGTCATTGGCAAGCGAGCTGTCTGAAATTTTATTTTAACTTTTTCATTTTGTTGTGTTTTAACTAAGTAAGTAAGTACTTAACTAGTTACTCAATGGTTTAACAAGTATTTCTACAGTTATTTTTGACGGTAGTTGTACTAATTTTAACCCACGTAATTTCCATGTTGTCATTGAAGTTGTTTAACCGAAAATCTTAGAAGTAGGTATGTAGTACTGGTAGTACTTAATGGTACCTACCTACAAACACACCAGTTGCTGTTGGTAACTACTTACTAGTACCTACCCAACTATCTACATTTCTAATTTATGCATTTTAAATACTTTTTCTATTTTGTAGTATCTGTTAAAAAATAACTCGTAAAAAAATTCGACTCTCGCTGCTTGTTCAATGACATCCGCGTCTACTATTGCCCCTTTTATTGTTATTACATATTTTATTTCTAATTATTTTAGTTTAAATATTCAAATGACCGTGAAGTTTCTGAAAAACATTTTTAATTTGGTTTTCACAAAACTTTAAGAATCCATTGTCAAGTCTTTTGTAAAATATCTTATGTCGACTTCTGATGACGACAGTCTTCAGGCTTTTAAATGTTTTAAGATTTATGACAGAAATTACCAAAATTCTTGGGGATATCTTGATTTATTAGTATTTTCTGTAAAGATCTCAGAATACTTAAGTGCTATCGAACCCTTACCAGTGAGCATAATTTGTAAACCTTTGACAACTAACACACGAGGGGGGGTTTACGCATTGTTTTTGGCTTTCGCGTCTCGCGTTCAGCCACAACATCACAACGGACCAAAGAAACCTGACAATCATCGTTGCCTGCCACAGTCATCGATTGATCGTTTCAGATGTCTTTTATTTGTTTTTATTATTTAACAACATAAAATGTAAGTAAATAAAGGATTATTCAATAATTTCTGTCAACGGCTGCACTGCTCTGATGTATTTTCATTGTTTCAGAATAAATACATTTTTACCGACTGTTTCAGAAATGCAATTTACAAGTTTTTTTTATACCTACTCATGAGTTTATTAAACCTGCCTTTATAAAAAAGGTGTGGTAGTGCTTTGGGCATTTAGAAATATTTTTAAAGACTTTAACCACATGAGTTTCTTACTCATGTTCTTAAACTAAATGTTCAAAGCACTGTTGAAAAATGCTTTTTATTAATCTAAATTTGATTTTAACTTTTCTGTTCGTATCTTTCGTTGTGGTTGTTCGTCAAAATTACGCTTTACTTATGGTTTTCTTTGCTTTGCTGGCGCGAAAGTTATTGTATGGGAGAAGCCAAGGGAATAGGGCAATATTACCATATTCGATTCAAAAATTTGTCGTCTACTTGTTGGAGAAGAACCTGTTGACGCTGACGATGGAGAAGAAAACCAGCAAGAAGATACCAAGAATATTTTGTTAATACTTCTGGCTATAGGTATGTCGCTTTCGGTACGAGTAGGTAAATGACAAGAATGAGGGACTACGTGACTGACCTCTAATAATGTAACTGTGCATTGCATACTTAATCCTTAGTTGTCATTTGTATTCTCAACTGCTAATAACTTATAGAGAAAGGGCAAGTCATTCGTGAAAGTTTTTCAGGATTGTAGAGTTCTTGTGGTTGTTTATTCTCCACCAAATTCCATTCAATATAATTCTTTCAAATCCATATTTCATAAAATTCGCTTCTTTTACGATTTCTATGCTAAACCTCAAAATTTCCCAAGATACTCGCACCAAACTTTTTCTTCTTGCATCTTATTGAATAAAGACACGTCCAGCGTTTGCGCAAGCGGTCCAGCGTTTACTCACCAAAGAAGATCTGTTCCAACAGTTACCTCGGACTTTAAGTGTGCTCCGGTGTTTACAAATGTGCTCAAGGGTTTGCGAAGGCTAGCGTTGAGTCGGCGCTAGAGTTGTTGCATCTTGGCGCTGGGTTCTGTTGTAGCGGCCGAGCAGCAAGCGGCGGAGGAGCACTTCAGGGCCGGCTACCAGGAGGCAGCTGCCGAAGCCGTCAGGTTCCTCGTGGAAGGCCACGGGTACGGCGCGGCTGACGGCCTGTGCAACCAGCTGTCGACGCATCTGCAGAGGCATTGCGACGCTGTTACCAAAGGTGAGATTGTTATTTGAGTTCGTTAGTCTTTAGTTTGAAGTTTTGAATCCCTAGGCACAAAATAAGGCCTCGCCTGAAAAAAGACGAAGCAAAACCATGACCTTTGTAACGCCAAAAAAGTCTAAACTAAAAGTGAAGTTCACGTACAGCCGAGAGTTTTTTTAATAAAGAGGCCTAAGGTTTAAATTCTTTTAATATTTCTTCCGTAAACCTTGATTTAAGTAATTTAGCAGATAAAAAGTTCTGAGAGAGTTCAGTTGCAAGTTTACTTTAGCTATTCTCTTTGTTCCTATCGCTGCCCCGCAACTCCTGTGCAGCCAGGATATTTTACTCAGTAAAGATGCCAACACACCTTATCAACTCAACCCCCAATCTTCCAGGCGAGTCCATCCCCCGGGACAAACTACGCTCGCACGCGGGCTCATCATCAGAGACTGCTAGTTCCTCCAGCAGCTCGCACGGATACGGCGTGAAGGCGGGCGTGATCCAGGCGCCGCCCGCGCCGCCGCCCTACCCTGCTGACTACGAGCCGGAGCGGCCGCAGGAGCACACCTACCCCATGGACTGTGACAGAGGTAGCTACTTCAAACATCCATCAACATCATTTCAGCCGAAAACATCGTCTACTGCTGGGCATTAGTTTCTACCGAAGAATTCCACAACGACCGGTCCAGTGCTGCCCGCATCCCGTGACCTTTATAGATTAGGTACTAGCGGCCGCCCGCGACTTCGTACGCGTGGATCCCGTTTTACCCCCTTCATCTATCTTACGCGGTTTAGATTTTTTCATACAAATGTTTTTTCCCGCTATCTCCCGTTCCCGTGGGAATTCTGCAATATCCTGTTGTAACTAAGCTTTAAGTTTACTAAGGTACCTGCATGCCAAATTTCAAGCGTCTATCTTACGTGGTTTAGATTTTTTAATACAAATGTTTTATCCCGCTAACTCCCGTTCCCTTGGAAGTTTTGCAATATCCAGTTGTAACCAAGCTTTAAGTTTACTAAGGTACCTGCATGCCAAATTTCAAGCGTCTATCTTAAGCGGTTTAGATTTTTCATACAAAAGGATTTTCCCACTAATTCCCGTACCCGTGGGAATTTCGGGAATTCCTTTCTTAGCGCACCTCTACGGTACCTAAGCTACGTCCCTTCCAAATTTCAAGTTCCTACGTTTAGTCGTTTTAGGCTGTGCGTTGATCTGTCACTAAGTCAGTTTCTCCTTTTATAATTATTTAGAAGATGGTGATTAACTCGTTTACTGGCTGTGACAGCGTGCAACACATCAGCGTGTCACTACTCTACGTCATGCAACGGACTAACTATGACCGGGAGAAGGAAGAGGTTTTAACACACGCTTTGAAAAATGCAGGGGGTCTGCGCTCTCTTCTACCCAAACTGGGCACAGTTGAAGCGTGACTTCTATGGCATCTACGCTATCCATCTTCTATATTGCCTCTATCAACTAACCTCCATATCATTGGTTCCAGTGCCCGCCACCCCGATGTCGCTGACCAACGGCTCGAGCGAGGCGCCGGCGCAGGAGCCCATCGACGCGCGACGCAAGCGCGAGCCGACGCTGCGGACGGTGCGCCGCGAGCACGCCGACGACTACCTACACTCGTATAAGTTCAAGAACTCCATCGAGAGGCGGTTCTCCAGGTCGCAGGACTCAGAGGTAAATTATACTTAGGTATCCATGCTCCTTAGGGCTGATTTTACCATCGTCGGATAACTTTTAACTTAAGAATAAACTTCATTCATTTTGACATATTTCCCATACTGATACTGTCAATATGCCAGTTATACCAGGAGTTATTCTCGGATAAAAGTTTGGTCGAATCGCGCCTTATTAGTAATATAAGGTAAAACAACTTACTATTACATGTGAATGTTTGGAGTATGGATCCCCATCCATGTTTGTTACTCTTTCACGCTCAAGATGATTGGCATAGAGCTAGGGAGATAGTTTGAGACCCAGAGTAAAACAAACGATAGTTTTTGTCTCGGGTTTTGGAAGAGGGACTCGCACTTTCTGCGACGCCGACGCAAAGATGCAAAGCCGCGGGAAAAACTAGTAGTTTTTAACGAAATATTAAAAAAATCATCTTTTACCTAAAAGATATTTTATGTGCCTATTTAGGTATCTATGTCAATTCGATGTTCTCTGCCTTTCTTCTTTATTGTTTTAAATCCCACAAGTCATAGAAATGATCAAACTGAAGAATATATTGACAGTGAACGTTTAATCTTACCAAATCTAACCCCTCGACAGCTCTTATTCCCTCAGGCCGCCGAGCAAGCCCGCACCGGCGCGGCGCCGCACAAGGCGTACAACAAGCGGCGCCGCGCCGCCAAGCCGCCGCCCGCGCCCAGCACCTCCACCTCCAACTCGGGCTCCACCGAGGAAGCCAGGGACACCTCGCCGCAGGTCAGTGGCAAGCAGTGTTACAATGAGGGCTATCGTTTTTATACTTAACAGTTGGCACCCCTGGCGATTGACATGACCTTACTCTACAGTGGCGCCATCTTGATGAGTGCAAATGCGATGGTCCTCCTATCACTTTAGCGCTCACCAGTTGGTGCCACTGTCTTCGCTACTAGCAAGTGACAGGATCTTACTCTACAATGGCGCTAACTGGTGAGCGCTAAAACGATAGCCCTCATTAGCCCCTTCTGCCCAGTGTAATCTCAGATCATAGAAGGGATTCTATGATCTGAGAGTGTAATATTATGGTAGAGTCCTCTTAGCTAGACAAAGCAACGTTCAATGAGAACAAACGCACAATGAGACTTGTGACATAGTCCCCTTGGCTGTTGAGTTTCTTAATAAATAAGAAAATAAGATCACATTCGTGACCGAGACCCCCCCACAGCATTGGTTCCCAAACTTATTTGAAACGCGCCCCCTTACAACCATACAAAAAATTCCGGAGGAGGAGCCTCCAGTCAAGATTATTTATTGGTCGTACCGAGCAGTATGGAATGCATTTCCTCAGCGGTCGCAGAATTTTTTGTATGGTCGAAAGGGGGCGCGTCTCAAATAAGTTTGGGAACCAATGCCCTAGAGTGTAACTAAAAGAAGTAACATTCCAGGTAGTTTCCCTACAATAAAGGGGACTAAGTGGGATCTCCTCTACATAAAGAGTCCCCTCTTGTCACTGTAACATTCGTGATGAGTCTTCCTGGACGAAGTAACATTTGCGACAGAGTTATCACAGATTGCTAATAAGTTACAGGCTAAAACTGGACTATTTTTCCCCAGGACACGTCGAGCGAGTCGCCGCACCACCACAACCACTACGAGAAGCCACTACCGCCCGCGCAGTATGTGCCGGTGTTTGCGCTCAACGCTCTCGGTAAGATTTCTTTTATCTATTTGGGTAGGTACTTATTCGTGGTTAGGGATCACCCTCACTATTTCAGTGGACGCTGTAAATTACGAACATCAGGCCTCCTCCCCAAAGGAATTCAGAGTAGGCATTCCC
Source organism: Ostrinia furnacalis (assembly GCF_004193835.3). NCBI lineage: Eukaryota > Metazoa > Arthropoda > Insecta > Lepidoptera > Crambidae > Ostrinia > Ostrinia furnacalis. The sequence continues at coordinate 209,009 of NW_021133556.1, read as the reverse complement.
ATATTGCCCATTTACAGCATTTGGACCAAAACGCAAGTCCCTTGAAAATTTTAAAATCCAAAGAATTTTCAGACCTACCTAGCTCGTTCGTTGATTTGTTCTAGCCAAATGACGTCCACTGCTGGACAAAGGCCTCCCCTAAGGTTTTCCACAATGAACGGTCCTGCGCTGCCCGTCTACCTACGTCATTCTTAACTGGCAAGAGATTCTCATATTCAAATCGAAAACTGGTCTATTTTGAATCTTAGTTTTATTATAATTTAAACCGTCTACTTTATTTTTAGTTTGGCCCTAAGGTTGACTGGAGGAATATTTTGAAAGGCATTAAGTCCGCCTTACGTACACTGCTCTATGTGCATTAAAGTTTGAAATAAATAGTAATAATTACATCTGTTCTCCTCAGGCAAGTACTACGTCCCCCTAAGCGTGGAATACGCGTGCCTAGCGCGGCAACTCGGCCCGTACGATGTGCTCGACGCGCGCGCCGCCGCTTTGGCCGCGCCACTTCACCCCGTCACTATCCACGTCAACTTCCAGCCTTGCCTCAACTACCATGTAAAGCGGGAGCCCACCGAGCGCGACTGGCGCCCGTGACTGGCCAACGGTGCTGAATACACGCACTGGCCTCTATGAAGTCCACTGAACTCTTTACAGCGGTGTATGATGCACTCTGGCCAATGGCAACCTGAATGGACAGATTTGGTCAGCTGATAATCTTTCAGCTAACGTGTCGAGCGGTAGCCCGCCGATGATTGGCGCCCGTGACTGGCCAACGGTGCTGAATACACGCATTGGCCTCTATGAAGTCCACTGAACTCTTTACAGCGGTGTAGGATGCACTCTGACCAATGGCAATCGAATCTATACACGGTCAGCTGACAATCTCTCAACTAACGTGTCGAGTGGTAGCAAAGTTCGGGACCGAAGTGATGCTGAAATACACACACTGATGGCCTCTATGAAAGCAGCTGAACTTTTTACAACGGTCTTCTGCCAGTAGAGCGCTTAGTCGCTCTGGCCAATTGGCGTCAACCTAACTCACACGTGACCACACAGGCTTTTGCCACTGACCTTGATGTGCGCAACTGAACTCTTCAACTCAGTGGTCGACTGAAAGACAAGACGTTTGCGGGGCAACCTGCAGCAAGGCCAGTCGCAACAATTTCAAAATATCCAGCCGCAAAACCTGGCCATTATAAAACATGTCTCTGACCACTAATGGGTCAATTGAGTGTCGATTTGTGTGTAGGCTCGACGATGATAAAGTCTAGTGTATTTCAACGAGTGAAAAAACCCGTGCGTAAACTCTATTGAACCAAATACCTCCGTGTCCGGTGTCGTGTCGCGTTATCCCAAAACCTCGTGTTCCAATGCCAGTAACATTTTGACAGCTCTTTTTCCCTCCAAATGACTGTGGATGACGCAGCGCGTACTTTTAAACTTTATTTTTATGATGCGGTCACCAAACTTTAAAGTGCCCCAAGCAAGATCTTTCGCCTTGAAGCAAGTAAAAGTGAAGAAAATTGTGACCATTACAGGACTTTAATTATAATTAATTGTTGTAGTATCGCTTTGATGGTAATTTCATTTCATAATTTTTAAATTGTCATAATAATAATTATGCTGAAAAGTTTAAAATCAGATAGTACTTATTGGCTACTCTAATCAATTGTTTTTTATCATTATCTTATTAAATTAAATGTATATTACATTTGGTTTAGATTTTAGGCAAAAGGGCTACTTACACAAAGCTCAATCTTTTTGGATTACTTTAGTGTTTTCTTTTCAGTACTCCTACCTAAAATTAGAAGTCATAAACATTTACTAATTTATATGCAGTTATGCTTTATATTTTTAAGAAATTCAAATTAAACGAATAGTAAAAGGCGAAGTATGTGCCATTTTACTAATTTAATTTATTATAGAGCATCTGAGTCACTTATAATATTTAGATTTGACTAACAGCTGTATCCAAGGTGTCATTTTCCTTTAGGATTCTATTTATACGGAACTCCAAAAAGACTGAGTTTTTAAACTAACTACATACCGGAGTTGGCGATTATTTTTAAGTGAGATAAGATTGTAAATAGTCATTTAATAAACATTGGCGAGGTTGTGGCTTGCAAGTTGATATGTTGTTTGTGTTGTATACTGTCAAGAAATATTATGTGGTAGCCCCAACTGGTCAATGTGAAGTAACTAATTAAGTTACCTAATTATAAAGATGTGTGCAGAGAAACACAGGACGCGAAGTGTATGTATGAAATGTCATAATTAAGATACGAAACCAAAGTAGTGAATGTACAAATATATGGAAGAGGAGTAGGACTAGTTAGGGCGCGTTCTCATATTCTGAGGAAAGGTGCGTGTTTCTGCAGGTTGAATGCAAAAATATTTATTTTAAAACAATAACAGTTTTCTAAAGCGCCTGCTTATTTTTTTATAACTTATGGAATCTATCTACGTCACGTAACAGTTTTATCTTTGAAATATATCACTAGGCGCACGCGCATCTTGTGAACACGCCCTTGCTCTAAATGGCTCTCTAGTTTAGAACTTTAGAGCAAGCTCATAATGAGGATATTTCTAAAATGTAGCAGTATCCATTAGTTTTGTTTGGTTTTGGAGATTAATTCCTTTATTTGGTTAATGACAGATTCTGTTTAGGACAGATTACTTCTTTCCCTTGTTGTTTTGGGGATCAAGTGAGGAAATAAAAATAACAATTTGGATTTTCCTGTATCTCTTACATATTTGAGGTTACTGCTTTGGATAACACTTGTAAAGCTGAAGACTGTATTGGACTGTGCCGGCGCGGAAGTTCAGTGTTCTTAGTTACGGCTGTGATAGAAAGAATGTCGTCATGAATTTACAGAAATAGGAAACTTTTTTGAAACATTATTTTTTTATTGCGCCATTTTCATGGTAAACTGAAGTTTTAGGAATCTATGTAAAATGTAACTTGAAAATATTGTTTCAAAAGTTCCATAATTAAGTTATCATTCGTAGTGATAAGTGAGAGGTGGAACGATGTCAAGTGAAGCGACGTGGAGACTTGATAATAAAGACTGAGGTTTTATTTTTGTAGTGTTGCGAAGACGACTTCGCTTTGTCACTTCAATTTGTATAAAACAACCTGATTTCACCATATTTGGCAAAAATAAGGTGAGATCACATGAAGTTATATTTGGTTTTGTTTAGTGAAAATCGAACTGAAGCATTGCAAAGCTGGTGCTGAATGTAAGAATTTCGTAAGTGTTACGAATGAGGTGTCAAATTTTTATGTGAGTAGTTATAAATTGGATGTTAGTGCGTTTTGGGAACTTTTAATTAAAAGACATTTAAAAACTAGAAACAAAAGATTCCTTAAACGCACTTGTTTACTGTTAATGTCTTCTTTATATTTTGTAAATAAAAATGTTTATGAATAAATGTTAAATATTTTATCTATTCAAAGTGTTTTTCTTATCCTAATGAAAAGGGAAGGAAAAGGCATGTTATTCAAACGAAGATTTTATGTAATTAATTATCATAACATCTTTTATTCTATATTATTATTTTAAATTTTACATGCTTAGTTCAAACATTAAGAAAGAAATAATAATATTTAACATCTGAATAATATACAGCTCTACTATTTTATGATCCACTTAGCGATAAAATTATATTAATATATTGCAAAATATTCCATTGTTACATCGAATGCCTAATCGAGAGGAAGGAGGTGGGTGCGTCGAGGACAGAGGAGCGGAACTAAGGTTATATGGCAAACGATACATTACAGAGAGTGCGCTTTTTGATCACCATAACAAAATAGAGCTTTCACTTACTCATTAATTATATTATTTACACAGACATCGTTTTTCTACTGGATGATATTATTATTAAGAACTTTTTTATCACAAAGATTTTACTAATTTCTACAGAAACATGTAACGCCAGGGAGCGCCCGCTGCTAGCTTCACAGTTCTATTTACAAGAGAGACACCTACGATTACCGACTACCGTTCAAAAATAATGCAATCCAGCGATCGCAATCTCTTCAGCACAACCGTCCGCCAGGAAGGAGCGCTAGCAGGGAGCGCCCGGCGCGTGTCGACCAGATCAATATTTACACGCAGGCTCGCCTGCACCTAACTCTCGCTGGGGGCTCACTTCATACCTTCATTCTAAAATCGATTCGATCCAAAAATTATAAAAACACTATTCTCTTTATAATACAAAAATATAATAAAATCATGAATTAAATAAAAGCGGCTAAAATATCATATTTCTGCATGTTTATAATTTTCTATAAACTAATGTGTTTCTTGCCTTTAGGCGTTTATTGCAACGTATTGACTATAATCTAAGATTTTCTATATTTAATTATGCATTGAACACTTTTAAGTAGGTAGTAAGCTCAAGATTAAAATGATCAGGTCGTGCGTTACGTTCTGAAGCCGCCCGTGTCGTGTTACATCAGTGTGGGTCACCCTGCTGCTAAAACACAAACAACCTTTGCGGAACCGACATTAAACTAAAAAAGAAGATCATTATCAAATAAGAACACTTTTTTGTATTAAGTAGATTAACAGCTAGATTGCTTAGAAAACCTTTATTTTTTAATATTGACGTCGGTTCCGAAAGTTTTCCCATCCGCATTTATAGCAGCAGAACCACCTAACAAAGGTCAACCAACAAATTGGGACCTTGAACAATAATATTGCCTTGTCATTTCTGCTAACAAAATTTGATTTAAGTAGTACCTATCTGTATCTGGTATTCGATTCAAATGCGACAGTGTATAGTCATGCAGGTCAACCATTCTATTATAATATTTTCGGAGATCTATGGTTTAATAGTGTGGAAGTACATGTGGGTAACTGCATTATTGATATCACTTAAACTTATGAATCATATAATAATATTAATTATGCATTTTCAATAATACTTAAAAACCAGCCACGCGCATAAGAATCTGCAATTTTAACATCACCAAGTGACAAATAAAAGTAGTAGGCTGGGCCTACCATTAAATTAAAAATAAGTAACAAAAATAATACGGTCTCAATCTTTCGTACCTTCGCGTTATTTAGAAATTTGCAATTCGAATAAATTGACCTATCATTTTATCGCGTCTCACCTCCCAGAATGCAAAAAGCACACTATCCGTTTTCACTTTCAAAAAATCCTAGAACGCATTATTTTGAGCAACTACAGACAAGAGACAAACACTGGATTTCATCTACGATGTAGTTTCACTACGATAGCACATAAATCTAAGTTACATTGCAAACACAGTTGCAATCAACACACAGGTATGATGCGTCACAGGTAGTAGCAAACTCGGCATTACAAAAATTATTATTAGCAACAGATAAATACTGTGAGAAACTCTGTGCAGAATTTCCAGTCAATTGACAGATCAGATGGTGTTAATGGCCTCCAATTTGCAATCAGTTTATTTTAACAGTTGAAACGAGAACAGTACAAACGGACTGCAAACGAGAGCGCCACACACCGTCGAACGCAAGTGCTCCGTCCACCATGTAGGTACTTTGCGAAAAGTCGAATTAACCAACACAACTGTGACAAGAAAACTTGGAAATGACAGGAGCATCTCGACTAGACCCAATTATGTCTAATATAATATAATTTATGTACTTATCAAAAAATTTAACTGATATACAAAAATATATAACATTGTCCTTTTACATTTTCAAATACCAAAATATATCAGCGATTCTATCGTATCATTTCCAAGTTTGTTAGCACTTAAAATTTTAGGCTACAATAGTCATTTTTGCATTTAATCTAAGTAAAAATTGTCAACACTCCCGGATGATACTGGAAGTATAAGAAAACGAATAGTCCCAGTCAATCAACATTATATCGATGCTAAATAAAGCTAAAATACTTTCACGATTGCAGTCAATAAAATGTATTAAATAAAGTGATTTCATTTATAATCGAAGTATAACGTTTTCCTATATTTCCACTTAAAATCTTAATAGAACCGGTGAATCATCGGCTATTTTATTTAATCTAATAAAAAAATATGCTAAAACTCCTACAAAAGCCCTACCTAATATAACGAACAGAATATTTTGCAAGCGCGTAGTGTAGGTAGTAGGTACCCTACTCACTGGTCGGGGAGATCGCTTCCCGCCTCGCCCGCGCTGTCACAACACACATTCGTTGTCGCGCGCCGCTCGCTACAACGCACTTTGTGCATCTACACTAAACAGAGCCTCCATCCGAACGCGAATCAGAATTGTGCGATAGATCCAATCCAAATGTTTGCTGCCACGAGAGAATCATTGTTGAATTAAAACGATAAAAGATATAAATAAAAGATAGGAAGAAGTCGAAAATATTGCAAGTCAACTAAACACAAGTTGAACGATCGCTGCACAAAGTGTTTTGTAGCGCGCCGACGCAGAAGGCTTGGGAGTGTACATGACATACTAGCACTAGTGGGCTTGTGATGCTGCCTGCGCGCTCCGAGCGCACTTAAAGTATAACACAGATTTAACCTCTAAAATGGCTAACGCGAATCCGTACCGAAACGTCACTAAAATACGAGCGAAACGTCTAACACTAACGAGAGACCTAGATTCTAGGACGAGTCCGCGGACCCCCTATATACGCTAGAAAAAGTAAAACAAATAATAAAAACGACTATAATTTACTTAAACATTATGCGTACAAAAACTCTAGCCTTCATTCCCTAGACGCAATATCGATAGATCGATAATAAATAAATATATCAATAGGATACATAAACATTGTACATATATAAAAAATCTTCACCGTCACACGCATACGTACCGAGCGGGTCTCCCATTCATCAACTCTCCTATATACAATATGTACAAAGGGAAATAAAAACAATTTGTACTTGCAGAAAACCGTGAAATAAAAACAGAAGTGAAACGGAAATATACAAATCGCGCGAGAGTCGCGCGCCCTAACACGAGTTCATAAAAAACTTTTATATTAATTATTTAATTATAAGCGACGGGCCGGCGCCGACGTGAGGTTTACAAAAATAAGTTTCGGTCACACGGCGGCGGGCGGGTCGCCGGATTATGTACAGGAATATACACTTAAACTCTGATTTTTAATTCGACGGAATTTTGACATTTCAGAAGTGTTGCCAACATTGAAATATTCCCACTAAGGATGGAGAGCATTTTCACAAATTAAAAAATAATCCTTTTTTGAATTTAAGGTTTCACTTCAAAAACTAAGGCTTAAAAATGTACTGATCATTTCAAAATGGTTATTTGAATTTTTATTATCATATTTTAGAAGTTACAAAAAAAATTGGGAAATTATTTTTCTATTACTGGACTCCCTGGCCAATAATCCATGGGTTACAAACCTTTTTTATGAAAATCCTTTTGTTAATAAAATCTTAGCTTCATAAAATAATCAATTTAACAAGATGCCAATTTTATAATCCAAGTTGATTATGATGACGATAATGATGATTGATGATCAATACATATTTTCGTTTATGTTAATATGTTGTTTTACTGTGTTAAAAACTCGTTTTTTTTCTATTTAATCTCTAAAATGTACATAATAATTAGTGTACATTGAATTCACGAAACAAACAATAGTTCATTCTTGTAAGCTGTAGTCGATGAAATTTCATTTCATATTATTTATTAACTAGCTGACCCGGCGAACTTCGTACCGCCTTAGCGTAGAGATTTTCTTAATATTTTTTTCCGTAAGAACCATCCTTGGACTTCCACAAACATTTAAAAAAAAGAATTATCGAAATCGGTTCAGCCGTTCACACGTGATGCCGTGACAACGCGAAACGGGTTTCATTTTTATATATATAGATAATTCAAAGCAAAAAAGGCTTATTACATCTGAATTGTCAAAAAATGACAGCTGTCAGAATTCCGTCGAATTTAAAGTCGGACTATAGGCTAGAGGAGGCGGGGGCTACGCGCCGCGTCGAGGCCAGGGCTACTTTTTGAAAAAAATCTGCTTAAAAATTCGTGTTTTTTTGGTTATTTTATAAATTTCTCCAAAAAATGCCCTTATAAAAGGTGGTTTTTATTACTTTGAATTATTGTCTATCGTATTACCTTTGTAAAACCAAAAATCGCATGTCTCTATCCCTATCACAACATTTGCTATGATCGTTTGAACTAAGCCTCTCCGGGCGCGCCATTCAACGCTTCGCTAACAACGAAACTGAAAATGGCTCTAGATTTGTAATTTTGATAAAGACAAGTTAGATTTCAAGTAAAAACAAAAGATTTCGAAGTAAAATAAGCATTTTAGTTAAAATTAAAATTGTCCCTACCTGTAGAGGAGAATAATGTTGTGGTAGGCCTTTGTTCAAACTATCATAGCAAATGTTGTGATAGGGATAGAGACATGCAATTTTTGGTTTTACAAAGGTAATACGATAGAGAAAAATACAAAACAATAAAAACTACCTGTTATAGGGGCATTTTTTGGAGAAATTTATCAAATAACCAAAAAAACACGAATTTTTAAGCAGATTTTTTTCAAAAAGAAACATTTTTTATTATTTGTTGGCAATTTTTGTGTATTTTATGTATTTTTTTAGTATTGCCTGTTATTTAGCATTATCACTGTTTTTATTTTATCAGGATATACCGCTTTGTTTAAAAGTTATTACGTTTTCTTTACAATACGTAATTGGAAGAAAAAAAATTCTATAAAAAATTTAAAAAAAATCTCAATAAATTTTTGACCTCTTTTTTGTCGATAAAAATAGGTCTAGTTTCATCTATTTTCATATGTACACTTTAACGTGACTCACACTGTATAAGGCAGGAGGCCATTGAGAAGGGGGGACAATAACAGGCATGATCGTGGCGGGGCTCCATTCGGGCGTTTATAAGACCGTAAAAGCCTAAGCTGCATGCAACGGTTTTACACTCGTATTCACAAACATTAATGCGCATAGACGCACACACACGAATCAATCACAGAGCTCCATTCGAGGCTGTGGGTTCCATTTGCTGATTCACTTAAGCAAGGATCGTTTGTGAATACGGGTGTTATGCCCGTTTTCACCATCAATCCCTAATTTATAAGTGACCCCTATGGTAACACATCCTAACCTCAGAACAGGCATTTTGTTTTCATAGGGTTCACTTAAAAATTAGGAAATGATGGTGAAAATGGGCATTAGTCTCATAAAATGACTACCTTAAAGTAGATTATCACGAACTTTAATGTCTGTATACCACAGCAACAAGCGCCTCATGCATAGAATACGCTTCATGATGAGTTCAAAGTTTAAATACATAGGCAGGTAACAAAGTAAACGATGATCATACACATTGCATTGTGACATAAACCTCATCAGATGGCGTTGCAATCGTTTAGTTTAATGTAGGCGTATATTTTAGTCTTAGTTTGGAATATTTGATATTGCTGAGAAAACATCTCCAAATTTTGGTGCGTGATTGGGGCCGTTCAAGTATTACGTAAGCACCTCAGATCATAGAAAGAGAATAGATATGAAGTCGCGCGTAACTACAACGAGAACCAGTGTCCCCACATTTCCCCCACCACAGCTCCCACACACACACATTCAACTGTGTAAAAACAAAGCGACTGAGAGTCTACGACAACATGTGCAACCGGCTTAGTGCTGTGATTGGCCAGAAGGCGTGCCTTATGGCCAATCAATGGCCGCGTGACGTGACGCACACTTTTAAAAAAGCAATTAGAGAGAAGAAAGATAAAATGGAGTCGATAAGATATCGATACTTTAAATCCTAGGGGCAAGGTTCGAAATTCGTTTAAAAAATGCTTGTATGAAAACCTTTTTATTATTATACGTTATGTTTCGAGCTCAGGCTTTCGAATATATGAAGGAATAAGGGTCTCTTCAATGACTAATTATTATTGAAATTACGGTTTTAACGTTTATTTAAAGTGACAGGTTTACAGACTGTATGCAACGAGATCAAATTGTCGAGTGTTTGAAACGTTCGATTTTAAGTTGACAGGAGGGCGGCGCGGCGCGAAGTTAGCTGCGATCTTCACTCTGGTTCCGCGCCTTTGACGTCATGAGTTGTTTTCTTGCGCCCATAGATGGCGCTAACACAGGTGATACTTACACGATTTGACCCCTGCTTCCCAAAGTCCCCCAAAATGAGCAGAATAGGGAGGAATAAATTTAAATGTAATACCATCATTTGCAGCTAAATCGATTATTTTATTACAATTAATATTAGAATAAAGCGGAAATTCTTTTTCTGCACCGACAAAGTTTTTTCCATTATCGGAAAATATTTCTTGAGGTTTCCCTCGTCTAGACATAAAACGTTTTAAAGCTAAAATATAATCAGCTGTTGATAAGCTACTTACGAGTTCCAAGTGAATGCATCGTGTTACAAAACAAATAAATAGGCAGATGTAACCTTTAATTAATTTTGCACCTCGCCCTTTGCGATTGAGTATAAAGACTGGCCCGGCATAATCTACGCCAGTACGTAAAAAAGGAAAACCTGACTCTAATCGTTCCACGGGTAAATTTCCCATTATAGGTTTGAAAACATTGCCTTTCATACGAACGCACGTTACACACTGGTGTACTACCTTCCTGGCAAGATTTCTACCTGCTAGCGGCCACCAACTTTCACGGATAGTGCTCAACATGAGTTGAGGTCCCGCATGAAGTAACGTTTTATGTTGATATTCAAACAAAAGTATTGTAAATCGACTTTTGCTACACAACAACATCGGATGTTGTTTATCAAACTCAAAGTTGGTCGCATTACAAAGTCGCCCGCCAACACGAATTACTTTAGAACTGTCTAAAAATACATTTAAACCGATAACTTTATTAGATTCCTTGCATTTTTCTAAAGGCAATCCTTTGAGTAAGCTGTTATAAAGCGAGGGAAACGATTGCATCTGTGCGAATCGACACAACATTTGCTGCGACTCGCTCAACTCAGCGGCAGATAAGGAACCGGTTCGCCTCAGCTGTTTATTACGCGCGTTATAAATAAATCTAAGTAAGTAGGCCCCCGTACGTTTTAATCTGTTGAAAGATGAGAATCTATCAAAATCGAATATGTTTTCTGAATTGATGCATAAAGTACTTACGCTTGTAGTTTTTGTTTCAGGTAAGTCTTTACAATATGTCATTGGTTGTTTGCTAGGTGACCACTCAGAACAATGCAAGTAACTGGGACCATGCCACCATAAATTATTATTTTTGAGTTCGACAGCGTTTAAACCCCTTGACACTAAGTCAGCTGGGTTATTTTGGCTTTCAACATGAAACCACAATGTATCATTTGTTAGTTCATTAATTTCTGTGACTCGATTTTGGACAAATGTTTTAAGTAAATGCTGTGANTTTTTCTGCACCGACAAAGTTTTTTCCATTATCGGAAAATATTTCTTGAGGTTTCCCTCGTCTAGACATAAAACGTTTTAAAGCTAAAATATAATCAGCTGTTGATAAGCTACTTACGAGTTCCAAGTGAATGCATCGTGTTACAAAACAAATAAATAGGCAGATGTAACCTTTAATTAATTTTGCACCTCGCCCTTTGCGATTGAGTATAAAGACTGGCCCGGCATAATCTACGCCAGTACGTAAAAAAGGAAAACCTGACTCTAATCGTTCCACGGGTAAATTTCCCATTATAGGTTTGAAAACATTGCCTTTCATACGAACGCACGTTACACACTGGTGTACTACCTTCCTGGCAAGATTTCTACCTGCTAGCGGCCACCAACTTTCACGGATAGTGCTCAACATGAGTTGAGGTCCCGCATGAAGTAACGTTTTATGTTGATATTCAAACAAAAGTATTGTAAATCGACTTTTGCTACACAACAACATCGGATGTTGTTTATCAAACTCAAAGTTGGTCGCATTACAAAGTCGCCCGCCAACACGAATTACTTTAGAACTGTCTAAAAATACATTTAAACCGATAACTTTATTAGATTCCTTGCATTTTTCTAAAGGCAATCCTTTGAGTAAGCTGTTATAAAGCGAGGGAAACGATTGCATCTGTGCGAATCGACACAACATTTGCTGCGACTCGCTCAACTCAGCGGCAGATAAGGAACCGGTTCGCCTCAGCTGTTTATTACGCGCGTTATAAATAAATCTAAGTAAGTAGGCCCCCGTACGTTTTAATCTGTTGAAAGATGAGAATCTATCAAAATCGAATATGTTTTCTGAATTGATGCATAAAGTACTTACGCTTGTAGTTTTTGTTTCAGGTAAGTCTTTACAATGTGTCATTGGTTGTTTACTAGGTGACCACTCAGAACAATGCAAGTAACTGGGACCATGCCACCATAAATTATTATTTTTGAGTTCGACAGCGTTTAAACCCCTTGACACTAAGTCAGCTGGGTTATTTTGGCTTTCAACATGAAACCACAATGTATCATTTGTTAGTTCATTAATTTCTGTGACTCGATTTTGGACAAATGTTTTAAGTAAATGCTGTGACATACTTAACCAACCAATGACGATGGTCGAATCTGTCCAGAAATAAACAGAATCGAATGTTAAGCTTAGAGAATCGATAATATTTTTATATAAGCGTGCACCTATCAACGAACCACACAACTCCAATTTGGGAATGCTGATAGTTTTTAGCGGTGCTACTTTACTTTTTGCACATAGTAAATTCATTCGTGTAGTGTTATCATTCAGTATTAATCGTACATAAGCACAAGCGCCATAAGCTTCCTGTGACGCGTCTGAGAAAATATGTAATTCTAAACGTTAAGTATGAATACTCCTTATGAATCGCGGAATTTTTATTTCGTATAAGTATTTTTTAATTGAATCAACAAAATTTGTGAACTTAATTGAGACATCGTTTGGAACGGGATCGTCCCAATCGAGTTTACACAGCCACAACTTTGTTTTTAATTTTCGTTTTAATGCAATAAATCGTTTATAAGCTGTCGTATAGGAGTCACCTAAAGAATCGGCTGAATCTTTCAGTGGAATACGTACTGAAAATCTGCCGTCTAATTCACGTTTAGTTGTATTTATAAATATTTCTTCGCATTCACGTTCGGAATTAGTAAGAGTGTGTTGTTTTGATAACTCTTCTAATTCCCAAAACTTTTTTAATTGTAAATCTATACCGACATTTTGAATAAAGTTACATCGGACGGTATTATTTTTCGATTGCAATTTATTCGTATAAATAGGTCCTGAAATGACCCAACCTAATTTTGAATCTTGTAAATATAATCCCGATGCTAATCGTATTTTATTTTCGTTTAAAAGATCCCAAAAAACATCCACTCCAATCAATAAATCAACTTCAGAGGGTATATTGTAAGTAGGATCTGCAAGTTGAATATTTTCAGGTATTCGTATTGATTCTACGTTAATATTCATTGTTGGCAAGAATGATGTTATATTACATGGCAAAACATAACACCGAATAAGCGTATAAAAATCGTTTAATTTTGATCGTATAGTTAAATCGCATAATTTATTGGATTGTGTGACCGACTGTCCCACTCCAGAAATTTGAACAATGGACTGTATATAATTCGTGTAATTTATTCGTTTACAAAACGCTTCTGATACAAAACAATGCTGACTACCGCTATCTAAAAGCGCGCGGGCTGTGTGTCGCATATTGTTTTCGTCGATCACTTCAACTAGCGCGGTAGGTAACAAAACTTGTTAATTGTAAATCTATGCCGACATTTTGAATAAAGTTACATCGGACGGTATTATTTTTCGATTGCAATTTATTCGTATAAATAGGTCCTGAAATGACCCAACCTAATTTTGAATCTTGTAAATATAATCCCGATGCTAATCGTATTTTATTTTCGTTTAAAAGATCCCAAAAAACATCCACTCCAATCAATAAATCAACTTCAGAGGGTATATTGTAAGTAGGATCTGCAAGTTGAATATTTTCAGGTATTCGTATTGATTCTACGTTAATATTCATTGTTGGCAAGAATGATGTTATATTACATGGCAAAACATAACACCGAATAAGCGTATAAAAATCGTTTAATTTTGATCGTATAGTTAAATCGCATAATTTATTGGATTGTGTGACCGACTGTCCCACTCCAGAAATTTGAACAATGGACTGTATATAATTCGTGTAATTTATTCGTTTACAAAACGCTTCTGATACAAAACAATGCTGACTACCGCTATCTAAAAGCGCGCGGGCTGTGTGTCGCATATTGTTTTCGTCGATCACTTCAACTAGCGCGGTAGGTAACAAAACTTGTTCTGTTTGAGTAGTCAGCTGAGCGGTGTTTAAATTATCGTGACAATGCGAACCTAAAGATGAATGCATTACGGTCGACTTTATTTGAGATGTGCTTGACTCAGAGTTAACATTGCCAATTGTATTTTCTTTTAATTCTTTATGTAACAAGCTATTGTGTTTACATTTACACTGTTGGCACGGCCCGAAATAACAGTTAGTTATAGAATGGCCACCGCGCAGACAATTATGGCAAAGTTTCTTTTCATTTACTAATTTGTACCTATCCTCGATTGATAAATTCAAAAACATACTACACATATATAAAGCACTAGCTGACCCGGCGAACTTCGTACCGCCTTAGCGTAGAGATTTTCTTAATATTTTTTTCCGTAAGAACCATCCTTGGACTTCCACAAACATTTAAAAAAAAGAATTATCGAAATCGGTTCAGCCGTTCACACGTGATGCCGTGACAACGCGAAACGGGTTTCATTTTTATATATATAGATGATTTCCGCGACACATCTCACAACAACGGTTACGTTTGGTCGTTTTCCCGTTATTTGTAGCTACATAACTCTGGGTGTGTGTCTGTACTACCTGCGGTTTCGAATCATGAAATTGTTTACTGTGATATTTATTGTAATGAGAATTAGGGGGCTTGTGAAAACTATGAGCACTATTTACGTTACTACTAACGTTCACCATTTCTAACAAATCAGCTCTATTTCTCAGGAATGTTAACAAGTCGTTTAATATTAATTTTCGTTTAATTTCTTGGCCTTGAAAACCAGAAATAAGTGTTCCCTTATAAGTTTCCCATTCGCGTTCGGTCGAAGAATCAAGTTTGCAGACAATTAAGTATATAATTAGTGTATCCCATGATTCTGTGGGCTCGCCCAACGATTTCAATGAACGTAAATTTCGCAAAATAGAATCTATGAGTTTTCTAATGAGCAAAGGAGATTCCTTATTTATATTAGGTATAGAAAATAAGGCTTTGACATGGTTGTGCACCAAAAGTCGATCATTTTGAAATCTATTGTGTAACAATTCCCATGCGTGGGTATAATTTTCTGCTGTGAACTCTAATGCACTTATAACCTGTAAAGCACTACCGCTAAGTGATGACCGCAAGTAGTGAAATTTATGAATCGCATTTAAATCTGCCCGTCCGTGTATCATCGTTAAATACGAATTTTTGAATTCGAGCCAGTCATCATACGAACCACTAAAAGAGGGTAATTTGATGTCAGGTAATTTAATTTGTAACGATGCATTTTTGTCGGTATTCGTATTGATTCTACGTTAATATTCATTGTTGGCAAGAATGATGTTATATTACATGGCAAAACATAACACCGAATAAGCGTATAAAAATCGTTTAATTTTGATCGTATAGTTAAATCGCATAATTTATTGGATTGTGTGACCGACTGTCCCACTCCAGAAATTTGAACAATGGACTGTATATAATTCGTGTAATTTATTCGTTTACAAAACGCTTCTGATACAAAACAATGCTGACTACCGCTATCTAAAAGCGCGCGGGCTGTGTGTCGCATATTGTTTTCGTCGATCACTTCAACTAGCGCGGTAGGTAACAAAACTTGTTCTGTTCGAGTAGTCAGCTGAGCGGTGTTTAAATTATCGTGACAATGCGAACCTAAAGATGAATGCATTACGGTCGACTTTATTTGAGATGTGCTTGACTCAGAGTTAACATTGCCAATTGTATTTTCTTTTAATTCTTTATGTAACAAGCTATTGTGTTTACATTTACACTGTTGGCACGGCCCGAAATAACAGTTAGTTATAGAATGGCCACCGCGCAGACAATTATGGCAAAGTTTCTTTTCATTTACTAATTTGTACCTATCCTCGATTGATAAATTCAAAAACATACTACACATATATAAAGCATGATTTCCGCGACACATCTCACAACAACGGTTACGTTTAGTCGTTTTCCCGTTATTTGTAGCTACATAACTCTGAGTGTGTGTTTGTGCTACCTGCGGTTTCGAATCATGAAATTGTTTACTGTGATATTTATTGTAATGAGTATTAGGGGGCTTGTGAAAACTATGAGCACTATTTGCGTTACTATTAACGTTCACCATTTCCAACAAATCAGCTCTATTTCTCAGGAATGTTAACAAATCGTTTAATATTAATTTACGTTTAATTTCTTGGCCTTGAAAACCAGAAATAAGTGTTCCCTTATAAGTTTCCCATTCGCGTTCGGTCGAAGAATCAAGTTTGCAGACAATTAAGTATATAATTAGTGTATCCCATGATTCTGTGGGCTCGCCCAACGATTTCAATGAACGTAAATTTCGCAAAATAGAATCTATGAGTTTTCTAATGAGCAAAGGAGATTCCTTATTTATATTAGGTATAGAAAATAAGGCTTTGACATGGTTGTGCACCAAAAGTCGATCATTTTGAAATCTATTGTGTAACAATTCCCATGCGTGGGTATAATTTTCTGCTGTGAACTCTAACGCACTTATAACCTGTAAAGCACCACCGCTAAGTGATGACCGCAAGTAGTGAAATTTATGAATCGCATTTAAATCTGCCCGTCCGTGTATCATCGTTAAATACGAATTTTTGAATTCGAGCCAGTCATCATACGAACCACTAAAAGAGGGTAATTTGATGTCAGGTAATTTAATTTGTAACGATGCATTTTTGTCACTTGAAACCTGCGTATTTACCGAATTTTGGTTATTACTTTGGTCTTCTATAATGACTTTAGCGACAGAAACACTTCGAAAATATTGTTCTTCGAAGCTTTCGCGGTACTCAATATTTATTGAAAGATCATTATCATCACAAAACTGTTCGATTTTATCTTGAATTTTGTAAAACTCATCAATAACTGATTCCAACTTCAAAATTCTTAAATTTAGTTCAACTGCTTGACATTTTGTAATAACCAAATTCTGAAATTTTAAAATATAGCTTTCAAAAGAAGTTACACGACCTTTCAGAATTCCTCTTTGTTTTTTGAGGTCTGAAACGGTTAATTTAAGTTCTCTAGAAGGCGAATGACTACCCTCTCTTGACTTTGGTACATTCAGCTTTGATCTATCGCTATCCTCGCTCATTTTGAGAAGAATTTAGGAAACAAAAGGTACTTACAATCGTATAGATCACCCCGACGCTCGTTGCAATAGGCAGACCCGGCACCCACCAACGCGACAACGTAGGTAGGTAGTTGTAACGGTTGCAATATCGACTGAAATCCGCAAACACGACACAATATTAGCACAAATCGATTAAAATAGGAAGGGAAAGGAGTGGTTTAACCTGACCGTTATTCCAGAGCTGCTTCTTTCACAGGGTTTCTCTCTTGACACGCAACAGGTATCGACTTCTGTGGTATCTTGAATCCCGTCAGCTGGTGCGATGGAACATGTCATCCGGCGCGAAGGAACATGTTTCGAGCTCAGACTTTCGAATATATGTAGGAATAAGGGTCTCTTCAATGACTAATTATTATTGAAATTACGGTTTTAACGTTATTTAAAGTGATAGGTTTACAGACTGTATGCAACGAGATCAAATTGTCGAGTGTTAGAAACGTTCGATTTAAGTTGACAGGAGGGCGGAGCGGCGCGAAGTTAGCTGCGATCTTCACTCTGGTTCCGCGCCTTTGACGTCATGAGTTGTTTTCTTGCGCCCATAGATGGCGCTAACAATACTAAATCGTCAGATTTTTTCGTTGATTTTGATACCATATTACATAAAATATTAGAATGCTAATATTTACATTACATATTTCATTTTCTCTAAGTATTAATAAACATGCCGGCTATAAACGGAATCTACGTTTAATTTCCGGATTGCAAAAAGAAAAATGTGATAAGAAATGTAAATTAAATCGTTTTAATGCTTAGAACAGTTCGTAAGACTCGTTAACAGGAATTTTTGCAACACGATAAAAACCTATAGACTTTTCGATTCATTTTTTGTTTGCCGTGTTTAGTTCGTAATCTTTATATTACCTATGTTTGTATATTTTATACCTTAACAAACCTTTTTACCCACATGGTAGTTGTAGTGCTGTCCCACGCCCAGCGCTGCGCTAGCCCGGCCAGTGTTGTGATCTGCCGTCGCTGACGTGACAACCGGCAATTATCATGTCATGCCGCCGTCTTAACCCTTCATTGACGCCGGGCTTCATGTACACAACAAAATTACTTTTGCGACTTTAATTGAATTTGCTTCAATCCAACATTTTCACTCTTTCATAACTGATACTGTTGTGTTAATGTACGAGTAGCTAGCTTACTCGTATGTTATCCTGCCGCAGTGATCTGGTTCTCTAATACCCGGTTTCCACCAACGCGGAGCAGAGCGGAGAAAATTCAATGTTTTGAATAACTAATCAGATTTCATTCTGTCAATTTCATTCAATCTGAATAAAAATCTCATTGTTTATTCAAAACATTTCTCCTCTCCGCTTGGTCTTGGTGGAAACCGGGCCTAAGACGCAGTAGAAACTACTCTACAACAGAGTAAAATAAAAATAAATTAATACGGATTTTTCTATCCCCAATTTGATCCCCACACAGATTTTTATTCCATAACATTTCTAATCTTAAGTAAGGTCCTATCATTTGGGCGTTCTGTATGTTACCGTAATATTTTATATGTAAGTACCGACTAGGTACTTATTGTCTTTGCTTGGCAATAAATGTTTTTTCTTTCAACCTTATGCGGCTACCCTATTGGGAGATACACATTTTATGACCTGATATTCTTGACTGCGTAAGACAATAAAACGACACCCAAAGAGCTTTCTAAAATAAAATGCTGATTTCCAAAGTTTTAGCGAGCTTATGCCGAGTATTTTCTGGAGTAAAAAAACTTGGACAGTTGGGGCTACGTAGACGGTAGCAAAGGGTTGTGGAGCCTGGAGTGAATAATTTATAGGCGCTATAATATTGTCGGCATTTTACTAATTACACGGTACCCTCTTCTAATTACTGTCCTCGCGCTGCAGCCTGTAATTACTTAATCTAGACAATATTTATAGCGAGAAATCATTTTCAAATGTATTTAATGAATAATGATCACAACAAATTAAATAATTTGTTTGTTTACCTGAAATTTGGTCTGAAAATAATTAAAATTCCTGGTCAGTTTGCGACTGAATTATCTAAAAGCATTCTTCCCATGATTTTAATTCCAAAACAGGAAAGAAATAGATATTATTTTAAGGGATTAGTCACTTTTATTTTGTTTTGATCATGTAAGAGTAAGAGAACAGTGGTACTTACTCGTACCTAGTAAAAATGAAAAAAAAAACCCACTGAATAAAAATGTATTTTCATTTCATTCTCAACTACAATGTGCAGTACATAATTTTGAATTATACTACAATGTGCAATACATAATATTTTAAATTAAAAAATATTCGCTATTATTTAGTCTGTCTCAGGACGGCATAAAAGCTGTACGATGACTTTAGTATCTGAAACAAACACAAATACTTATTTATTTAGGGCTGATTTTACCATCGTCGGATGACTTTTAACAGAAGAATAATTTTGGCACATTGACAGTTTCAGTATGGGAGATATGTCAAAATGACAAGTTTATTCTTCAGTTATCCGACGATGGTAAAGTCAGCCCTATCAATTAAGTTATAGTCTACTAATTAAGGAGAAAAAGATTAAGAGAAAAATGCTACGGGACCGTATAGCGCGTATGTACCCATGTAAAATTAGTAAAACCCATGTAACATAAACAAGTACGTCGTTCGATAGTAATATAGGGAGTAAGTAGGTACGTCCATAAATTATGACTCATGATAAGTCACTTATTCAAGTCAAAATATTGGAAAACTTGTAATGAATCATCATACAGTAACAAAGGTGTCAAGTGAGAGCGGTATGAGGTGTCCGGCGGCGGGGCGCAGCGGCCGCTTGGCGCGCTCCATCACCAGCACCAGCGAGCGCTTGAAGCGCAGCGGCGCGTGCAGCCACTCCATGGCGTACACCGCCTCCACCATGCGGTCGCTCTGAAACACACGATTTTCTAAGGCTGGTTTGCACCACCTAACTTTGACCGTAACTATAACGATAACCGGTGTTTTTGTATGGAGTTTGACAGATTTTTGACGTTTATCGAAGTTAAAGTAAAATGGTGCAACCCATCTTAAATGTTTTATTAATACTTTCGTCAAACATTAGGGTTCCCAAAAGGTCAAAAGTTAGCTAAAGAAAATGTTTTTGTTTTATTACATTCAGTCGGCATTCACGGCACGGCACGTCTGCGGCTTGCAGTAATTGAAATCCGATCGAATCTTGAGAAAACCAAAAGATATGTCAAGAACGCTAATTTTTAGTTAAACTTCACAAACATCTTTCTGTTGTTTCTATGAGTTGAAAAATGAAAATTTAGTCGATTGTTGAGCATTCTAAAATACCTCCTCTGTAACTTCGTTTCCATAGTAGCAGTAAAGAAATAGCTCCGTCAATATGCAAACAATGAAGAGCGTAGTTGACGCAAACTCGAAGCTCAAAACATTCACCTGAAATGAAGAGATAACTCAAATGTTATTTACTTCATGGAGCATAAATCGCGCATATTCATTGTGAGATTGTGACAAAGCGCGCCCGAGCCCTGGTGTGAACTGTGAATGCCCGCACGAGGCTCCTACCAGCGGGAGCACGATAATGTAATGTAGTAAATCGTGGCTACTACATTTTATCACCGCTATCCAAACCAATGCTGACGCTATCTTTGTTTTGTAATGTGTAGGTAACGGTTTTCACAAGTAGTAAATCCCAGATTAGTAACGATTATAATTGATTCCAACGCTTCCTGGGCAGTTAGCTGTTCATGTTTAGTGGATAGGAAGCCTGAGGCTAGCGGCGGACACTGACGCTGACGATCTTGTAGGCCGCCATGCACAGGATCCAGCCGCCCACCGTGAACTGCACCAGCACGGCCAGCCCGAACACCTGCTCCAGCAGCGCCATCGTGCTGCAACACGACACGCGCCACTGTTATGCCATAACAGACAGCTGTTCTAATAAAAGATACATGAAGTGTTAACGATGAAGTTTTGGAAGGTTTAGTAAAACAACCGATAAAAAAATCTTAGCCTAAAATTCAAAATATGTACCATCGGTAACAGTGTTAACTATCCATTGCCTGTCATGTCGTCTCGTTCTATCGCAAAGAATCACCATTTGATGAGAGCGAGAGCAAAAACGGAAATGGATAGTTAACAGTGTGGCCGTGTGTACATTAAGATACGTACTCAGCAATTTTCTGAAAATGTTGTATGCACTCAAACAGTAATTTTGTTAAGATCTCTTCATAGTTTGCGTTTACCGACTCCTTTGTTAAAGCTCGTGCTCGCTCGGGTAGGGTTTCGAAGTTCATGCTATAACACAAAAAAAGTATTTTACTGCGTGCAAGAATTTTAATTATAGAAACCGGCCAATTGCAAGTCGGACTCGTGCACCAAGAGCTCCGTACAAACCTGTAGGTATATTCAAATTCAAATTCAAATCACTATGAACCTGAGTATTTAGTACAATTTTAATTAAATACCTCGACGCGTACACCTACATGAGGAAAGGAGTAGTAACTTTAAAATTATTTAAAAAAATATTAAAAATTAATTAACTTTTTAAAAAAATAAAACCGACTTCAAATGCGTGAACACAAAAAAAAAACTAAAAATTGNTAAAAACATCAACTTTATCCTTTGTTTTAATTAACGAATAATCTATTTAAATGTATATTACGCCAAATTCTATTAATATTTCGCGGTTTCAATAAACAATAATTTGATATTTTTTAGTTGAAAAAGAGTCTACAGCTTTTAGCGTCATTCCCTCGCCACGCACTGATTTTATAATTTTGCGCTTTAATGTGTATTTAGATTGAATGACATTTAATTGAGTTTAAAGTACGATACGAAGTTATCCTCAGACTATACTGGCTTTGCGGTAGGCGTTTTTTTAATTAGTGCAAACGTGCCAGTTGTTGCGGAAACATGTGTTAATCCAGTCACTTCGTCAGTCCCTAGTTGAGTAGCTTTATTGATAACAATAAGAAATTGTATATAATTTAATTAGTATTTACGTGTGGTTTTTTGGCTATTTTCGGCACATCGTATAAAGCATCTTATAATATATAGTTAATCTGCATTTGTGTTAAGTTTTACTCCAAATCGTCAGTCCCTAGAGCGTCAGGCCCTAGCTTTAAACGGCACTTGGGACTAAATTACTAGTTAGGGAATGATGTTTTTTATATGGTGATGATAACAAAACAACTACATTATGTATATTAACTTATCTATAAATGTTAAGGTTATAAGTTTTATACTTTATTTGAAGTCATAATAGGAGTAATGTAGTATGAAAAAATTGAAAATTATAATTTCTCCTAAAATAAAGCATAAAGTGACTGGCCCTTTTAGACATAACATAATTAATTAATAAACTATAATTTACACTAATAAAGTATTCAAAAGCATCTTAAAAAAGTTACGGACAAAATGACGTCAAAAATATACAGATTTTTATGGAATGACCCAAATAAACTTTTAGACTTCTTTATTATTATTCTGTCTAATGGCTTCAATGGTGCGAATTTGAACCACACTGGTTTACATTTTGCTTTTATTCTTTAACTGTAACAGACATCAAGTCTGTCAAACTCCATACACAAAAAAAAAACAAGTTAAAGTAAGAAGAGGAATCAGCCTTAATTCCAAGTTTTATCAGTGTTACATACTAAATTATTCAGTTTACTCACCAAGAAAACAGTAGAGCATAACCATGGACTGTAACTTTTATTCATAAAAATTTAGATAGTGAAACAAACTTGTTGTGTCAAATGTTTATGATTTGATGAAGAAACAGAACAGTGTTTTAGTTGGAACAATGTTATAAAACTTTATCCCCTTTGCTTTAAACTGGAATAAAGCTATCTTATGTTTTTATCTGGGTCTTAAACTGCCTCCACTTTTTATTAAAATTGGTCAACTCTTAAAGAGGTAGGAGACACATAAAAAAATTGGTACTTTTGAATTTATAATATTAGTAAAAAGTATATTGTTACTTTTTACTATTTTAAATTCAAGTTTTAGAGTTTTAAGAGTGTCTATCTTCGACACTAGTATTAGGAAAGTTTTGTTTGATTGTTTATATTGAATTGAATAGGCTCCAAAACTACTAGACTGATGAATTAAAATCTTTCACCATAAGAATCCTACATTATTTTCTGATGAACGTATCACTATATAAAAAACGTCATTCCCTAACTAGTAATTTAGTCCCTAACGCCGTTTAAAGCTAGGGCCTGACGGTCTAGGGACTGACGATTTGGAGTAAAACTTAACACAAATGCAGATTAACTTTATATTATAAGATGCTTTATACGATGTGCCAAAAATATTCGAAAAACCACACGTAAATACGATTAAATTATATACAATTTCCTATTGTAATCAATAAAGCTACTCAACTAGGGACTGACGAAGTGCCTGGATGAACACATGTTTCCGCAACAACAGGCACGTTTGCACTTATTCGAAAAACGGCTGCCGCAAAGCCAGTATGGTCTGAAGATGACTTCGTATCGTACTTTAAACTCAACTAAATGTCATTCACTCTAAATACCGCACGTTCATAATCAAACCGTCACTATACGAAATTGGGAGAAATTGAGTTAACAACGCCATCTATCAGAGCTCCGCGAAAAGTGCATGCTGTAAAAATCCCACGCTTAAAACTCAAATAGTTCGGCAGTTATGACTAGTGTCGTTATGGAGTTTAATGGGGAAACCGGCATATGTTGTGAGTAACAGTGACACGTTTTTAGTAGTGACGGGAACTGGACGGGCACGCCGTGATAGTTATGCGGACTCTGTGTTGAAAAACGTCATTTTTAGCATAAAGACGCTTTTACTCCAAATCATTAAGATAAGTCACAATAAAGTAATACGAAAAACGCCTTAAAACAAAAAGTGACAATATTTCCNAAATCACTATGAACCTGAGTATTTAGTACAATTTTAATTAAATACCTCGACGCGTACACCTACATGAGGAAAGGAGTAGTAACTTTAAAATTATTTAAAAAAATATTAAAAATTAATTAACTTTTTAAAAAAATAAAACCGACTTCAAATGCGTGAACACAAAAAAAAAACTAAAAATTGAAAATATTGCTTATAAAAAAGTTCATTCCCAATTTTCCACCCTTGGGGGTGAAATATTTTCTTCAAATTCGCATGAAACCACCCTTTTGATAATACCTATTCAACAAAAAAATAATCGTTCAAATTGATTTATAATCGGCGGAGATATTGCGTATAAAAAAGTTCATCCCCAATTTTCCACCCTTGGGGATTGTTTTTTGTATTATTAAATTTAAATGGGACCACCCTTGAGGTATTACCTATACGCAGAAAAAAGATTTGTTCAAATCGGTTCATAATTGGCGGAGTTATCGCGTAACAAACATAGAAAAAAAAAAAAACATACGGGTCGAATTGAGAAGTCGGTTGATAAAAACTTACTAGATCTCGTTCAAACCATTTTTTGTTTGGTTTATCATTCTCTTATTTTAGAAGTAACACATTTTACCACTTTGAAAGGGTTCTCTCGCGCAAAAAAAATATTAGAAACCTCAATATGGGTATACCACACATATGGGTTTGATGAAAAACATTTTTTTGAGTTTCAGTTGTAAGTATGGGGAACCCCTAAAATTTATTGTTTTGAATTTATCTATAGATAGGTCTTTTAAAATTATATTTTCTTACTTTGAAGTGTCTACTAACCGTAATATGCGTAGCTGCGTTTTGCACTGATCCATAACTGTAGCTATGAAAGCGTCCATTGTCGTGTTGCCGACGGCCACGAGGTTTGTTGCGTAAAACGAGTGTAATAACACTATTACAAACCTGAAACCGACATTTTATGTACATTAATGCTGTGAAAACACAATAGTTACAAGGGACCGATTGACTGCGTAGTTGGACGCCCCCGACTCGCCCGAGACACGTCGTTAATGTGAAGCTATTTTGAAATTCATTCAATGTTTCCAGAAAAGAATAATCCCACCAAAAACATTCTGTAAAAAACTAGCCAAGTCTCGTTAGAGCTGCTTGTTTATCTCTAAAAAGTAATGAAATCTAGACAAAGTCGTGCCAAGTCTATGATGGTTCCTTACTGCGATTTCTTTATTATTATAGTTAATGTTGTGTGACTTGGCCGTTGAAGGGTACAAAATCAGGTGCTCCATGATATCATTGCACCAATCTGTCGCCAGAACCGCTACCCATTGACGATGGAAAATGGCCACTTGGAAAACGTTGATTCAATAACCAGTCAATTGTAGGCTTAATAAATAAATAAATATAAATATCCTTAGACATTTTACACTGCGCTTCTAGTCCCAAACTAAGCAAAGCTTGTACTGTGGGTACTAGACAACGGATATAAACATACTTAAATACTTTTTTTTTTGTAAATACATACTTATTATACATAGAAAACACCCAGTCCAATACAAACAAATATGTTCATGCACACAAATGTTTGTACTGTGCGGGAATCGAACCCGCTACCTCCGGAATAGTAGTCCGTTTCGAACCACTACACCAAACGGCTTAATAAAGCTGCGTATTTCAATAATACTTATGTATGATTATCATAATAAAGATTGTTCAACGGCCAAGTCACACAACATTAACTATAATAATAAAGAAATCGCAGTAAGGAACCATCATAGACTTGGCACGACTTTGTCTAGATTTCATTACTTTTTAGAGATAAACAAGCAGCTCTAACGAGACTTGGCTAGTTTTTTACAGAATGTTTTTGGTGGGATTTCACTTCTTTTTGTAGAAAGTGGCATAATTTATTATAATTTAACGTCGTCGTCTTTTAATAAATTATCGACATTTTTTTTACGATATTAAACATAAATTAACTCAACGACCTTTAAAATGGACAAAATCAGAATGATTGGTTTAATAACTTAACCATAGCGAACCTCACGATATAATAAACGAAATCAACGAAATAAAAACTACAAAATAGAGGTTTGCACCGGAGCAGTGAGTACCGGAGAATAACCGGTGATTTACCGGTAAAAGTAATCGATTGAAATAATCGGTATTTAACCGATTGATCTCCGGTGATCGTCGCATCTATTTTTTTATATAATAAAGTAACCCAATTAAAAGACACATTCAACAATATTTTGTTTTATACAATTATTTAACATGCCACTTATTTACAACCTTGTTTCTTTCTAATTATATTATTTTTTTCAGTCATTAATTCAAAACGGTCTTGTCCGTTTATGTGATTCATTTCACTAGCAACTAACTGGCCAAATAATTTGTTGCAATGTTCGTGATTATTTTTGTAATTTTCTGTTTGCATTCCTTTTTCATTGCTCATTACTATGGGTTGCTTTTTTGGTATATTTCTAGCACAATCACCTTCTGGTTCTTCGTCAGAAAATGTCATCCTTTGCGCATATTCTTCAAATAAATCTAAATAGAATAAAAAATAGGTAAATAAAATAAATTAAATAAATAAATAATAAAATAAAATAAGTAAAATAAAAATAAATAAATACTAAACGATAGAAGAAACATGTTACGCTATGATGCTGTTGACATGTTGTGTTTCTTAAATCAAAATCAGCATTTGCTAACAATATAAAACGTTTTTTTTTCTTAATAAATGATTATATAAAGTATATCAATCGCTTATTCTTATTTCATCATTTTGAATGTATAATTAAAAAATAGAAACAAAATTTCTTTATTCTCCGGTGATCACCGGTGAATTCAATCGGTTGTTAAAATCTCGCTCCGGTGCAAACCTCTACTACAAAACATTAAACTTAATCGACGGGGGGTCTAGAAAGGAAAAAAAATCTGGACACCGCGGTGCAGAAAATCGACGCACAAAGTGCTAGCGCCATCTAGCGGTGAGCGGTACAGGCGAACACCACGGTGCCGGTGTGGCGCTAGTAGTATTGATTATGATTGTGGTGTTACTCCAGACCTTCGATTTTCCTAGTTTTTATAGTTTTCCCTTTAAGTGGCCATTAAACCCTAACTCTGTACCAAATTTCAGCTCTCTGAGTTTATGGGAAGTACTAGTTCTATTTTGATGATCATCAGTGAGTGAGTGTCATAAATGCGAAACTTTGCTTTCGCTTAACTTCGGAACTAAATGACCTAAAGACTTGAAATTTTGGATTTTAACTATGTGAATATAGCTTACTAGATGACGAAAATTTCAGCGTTCTGGTCTTATCCAGAGGTTCTCAAATAGGGGCCTGAAAATGCGGCGAAATGGTTCCAGTAAAGGATGGTACGGCAGTGTTTGCTTCGCGCTCGACTTGGCGGGGGCACTGCCGTGCCCCCAGATGTTACATAAAAAGATAATAAACATAATTTATTATTGAACTTACGTTATAGTTACTTGAATTTTCAGAAAGAAATTAATTAATACATTTAATTTTCCTTACAACTTGTTTTTTGATACGTACTCGTACTGTTGGTTAATAAGGGCAAGAGGGTTCTAAAGACCTACCCAGAATGTCTTAAAAACGATGTTTCCTTTCTATTTCAACTATTGTTATGGTTACGTTAGTGAGACTGACATGACCGGCTGGTTGTAATCGAGGAACGTCCAGAAGGGGAATTCAATGCGGAAGCCGCGCAGCTTGTAGACCACGGGGAAGATCGTCCACAGCACGCACGTGGCCACCGCGCAGCCGTAGTAAGCCCGCAGCAGCCGCGCCGCGGCTCGCGCCGTAGCCCGCAGCAGCGCGCGCGCCGCCGCCGCCGCCGCCGCAGTCGCGCCCGCGCCCGCCGTCGCCGGGTCGAACAGCGGCTCTGCGGACGCGCAGTGTATTCGTTTTATGAGCCATTTTCTCATCAAGGTAACAGGGACAATGATCTCTGTTTTTGAAAACGATAAAGCTTCAGAAAAGTAATTTGATTGTGAGTTAGAACTATAAGGGTGACCTAGGGTAGCCGTCGTCTACATTAGAACCGAAGTTCTTGTTCGACTTAATGATGCAGCTGATGATCAGTATTAAATTTAATTTGCATTTTATGCAAATAAAGCATATTGCTTGTTCGGATGTCCGGCCGCGGCCAGTACTCACGGTGGAGGCCGGCGATGATGCGGTCGACGCGCGCGGCCTGCGCGTGGAACACGAGCTGCTTGGCCACGCACGTGCAGTGGCACAGCAGCACGAACAGCACGCGCGCCAGCTTCTCCAGGTCGCCGCGCTCCTGTGCCGTCGCCAATACAATACATGTTTGCTTCAATTCTCATGAAGACGCAGGAAACATTCGGTATAGTGACATTAAAAACAATAAAAGAAAAAACTTCACTCAAAAGCATGGATCAATAACAAAAATGTGATCAATAACAAAAATATCACATCTTTCTTTACGCAGCAGAGACATGGACAGTACGCGACTTGGAAAAAAGGAAGGTAGATGCCCTAGGGATGTGATGCTGGAGAAAGATGCTCGGGATATCATGGACAGAGTTCCGTACCAATGGGTCCATACTCCAGGAGTTCGGTGTCACTCACCGTTTATCAACCGTAGTACTGTCGCGCATACTGCAATACTTCGGACATGACCATAGACGACTGGTCGGTCGTCCAAGGAAAAGTCGAAGGAACCCGATCGCGTCACCAATGCGCTGGACCGACCAAGTGAAATCGGCAGTGGGAGACGGCGTATGTGACTGCACCAGACAGTCTGCCAATAGAGAGAGATGGCGGGAGATCGTGCGGAGAGTTGTATCCGCCTCTACCGATGTGAACAACGCCTCAACGTGACCACGACCGCTCTGCCAAGAGCGTAACGAATAAGAAGAAAAATTATATCACACACTGGCTTTGCTAGGGAGATAAGCTGCGCTGTAACTACATATTTTAACATCTATCTTGTTGTATTACCTTGTCTCGGTGAATAAATAATCTTTGTAACTCCAACCGAGCTGACCTGATAGGCATACACGCCCTGCTGCAGCACATAGCAGGAGGTGACGCTGAGCGCAAACATGCAGTAGTAGTCGTGCAGGCGCGCGCGCACCGGGCGCCCCCCGCCCGCGCCCGCCGCACCCCCGCCCGCGCCCGGCAGCCGGCAGAAGCCCACGCGCCGCAGCACCCGCAGGTGCGGCTCGATGCTGCTGCCCGCGAGAGACCTGACATCGATACAACGCGTGACCTGTATGATAGCTTGAACAGAACCACAAACGCCAAAAACATTTCATTCAAAACGTTATCGAATGGCTCGGAATAAATTAATAGTGACAAAATATTTAAACGATACTATTGATAATTAACAAACACAAAATATATTTTATACCAATTACCAAAAGAATAACACCACAACGTTTCGTATTATCTAACACTACTTACATTTTACTAGTCAGCGCATTCCACGACTGAACAAAATCAAATGCTGATACCTTAATGGCATCGATTTCTGATTTTGATTTATTGTTTCAAATATAAAATAGGCTAATGACAACCAGCAATTAATCTGTATCTACATTATAACGACTTGATGAGCTGCCTATCGCTCAACAGTCGCCTCGCGGGCGGTGCCTAGGGTAATTAAATTTGTTTATTTATTTATTTATTTATAGGTACAACAACAGAATACAATCTCAAACATTTTTATAGAATAACATTGCCGGATTTCTTTATTTATTTATTTATTGACAAAGATCTACCAACAACACATCTTTACATAAACAAGTAATGCATGCAATGATGACAAGACCAAAAGACTTTAATCGATCCATAATCCAAATCCGTCGGTCAACTGTCAAATCAATATGTTTTGGTCAAAATTATGGTTTTTAAGACTACCTATATAAAAACATGAAATTGTAGAAGCATCAAACGGGTGGTCATTTACGCCTGAGAGTGGGCGAACCTGTACGTAATATTTTTTATTAAAGGGATCAAGATCATACTTTGCATTTTTAAGGACAAAAATTATAACAGAAAATGTAGGTACCTAAAGTTGTAAATGTACTTATTCTGTGCCCTATCTAGCCAAGTCCGCAGTGAACAGTAATTACTTCCAAAACGACTACGGGCATAATTACACATGTCCTAAGTGACATCTATACCTCGCTAATTAAACTGTCCGCGAGCGCCGCCCCTCGAGGATCGACACCAATTGATTCATCATTGTATTTTCCTTACATATTTTCATTATTCGACTTTAAAGACGAAGAAAGTTTTATTGTTATGAATGGGTCTCTTCTATCGAATAGTCTAATTTTTTACGCTAAATTTAAAATAATTGAAATAAAATAAATAAACATGTAATACGATTTCCGAGATTATTTTTTTAATTGATGCGCAATGACTGCCCATTTGGTCCCATAAAAATTTTGGTTAAGTAGTTTTTGTTTTATGAGCAAAAATGCTCACTTGGACGACGAAATTTTCATGACATCTTTATATGAGTGATAATTGTTTCGTTCTATAGGCGATTTGCTGTTGGGTCCTATACAAATTTATTTTAGATAGACTAAGGCGTATTTTTATTCTATGAGCATGAGAATCGATGACAAGTATATTATAGCTGTGCAGCTGCTGCTGCCGACTATGTTAATGTAGAGTGCGAAAATGTCTTTAAGTGCGTAGAAGTGTGGTCACTTTTCTCACTGATCAGTCTTGTGAGTTAAGCAGACTCACAAGACTGATCAGGATCTGATGGCTAAGGGTGTCTTGGCCACAGTGAGAGGAATATAGTACCAGGTGGAACGACACGTGGTTGAAATGATATAGTCCAAGTCCAAACAGTCAAAGAGGATTTATTAACAATCTTACAACATTTATACTAACGCTATTTACATACACATACGAGTACAAGTACATTAATTAAATCTATAATAGTGTACGCCCGTGCCGTGTAATGTGCAACGAGTGCACTATGATGTAGGCCACATTTGTTGCTGATCAGAGATCAATGTTCGTCTGAACAAAAGCTACTCGTAGTATCCCACTAATTAAAAGTGCGAAAATTTGTATGGATGTTTGGATGTGAACATGTTTGTTACTCTTTCACGCAAAAACCACTGAACGGATTTTGATGAAACTTTACAGTATCCTACTAATATTATAAATGCGAAAGTTTGTATGCATGTCTGGATGTGAACATGTTTGTTATTCTTTCATGCAAAAACCACTAAACGGATTTTGATGAAACTACAGTATCCTGCTAATATTATAAATAAGAAAGATTGTATGGGTGGCTGGATGTGAACATGTTTGTTACTCTTTCAAACAAAAACCACTGAACGGATTTTGATGAAACTTTACAGTATTATTGTTTATAGCACAGAATAACATAATTAGCTATAATTTATGACGATCTGTGACAAACTAAATTTCAAGCGGGTGAAGCCGTGGGCAAAAACTAGTCTATTATAAATATCATCTATTATAAATTGTATAGGGTGCTATAGCTATAAAAATATAGCTATAGCACCCTATACAACTTTCTTAGCATAATTATAAAACTAAATTAGATCTAAAAGAAATTAAACAAATTATTATTTATCCGATTATTGACAAAAAATAAGGATTTCCTCTACAAATTAGTCGCGGTCCATTGACAAACGATAACCGCCCGGTGCGCTGCAGCGCGGGGGAGGGGTGCGGGGGGCTACAGCACTGTAAACACAGTGCAAATTTTTTCCTAAACGCTCGCGCGTGCTGCGCACGCGCTCGCGCTCGCGCGCGGTTAGGTTCTATACGAACCTAACCGGGTTCCAGAATGTCCTCAGGAACCTAACCGTGTTCCAGAATGTCCTCAGGAACCTAACCGTAATTTTTCAGGAACTTCCGGTTTCCGGTTTTTGCAACCTAACCGGTTTTTGGTTAGGTTTNAAATAGTGTCATTTCTACCGGAATTAATAATACAACATTAACATGTTTTCAATTGAAAACTGTCACTGTCTCAATTTTAGTGGAAAAGTGTCACTATTTTTAGGGAAAAAATTAAATATTAAATAAACCATTATGATAATTTGAAAGATAATTATATTCCCGTAAAAGCCAAACAAGCCACTACTGGTATTCAACAAAAAACAAAACATTTAAGAACATTTTGCACACTTTGCAAAGGTTTTAAAATTTGAGTATTTCAAATGCTTTTCCTGAAAAATCGACTTTTTTGTATAGTGACGGTTTGATTATGAACGTGCGAATATATTGAAGCGCAAAATTATAAAACCAGTGCGTGGCGAGGGAATGACGCTAAAAGCTGAGGACTCTTTTTCAAGTACAGAAAATCAAATTATTGTTTATTGAAACCGCAAAATATTAATAGAATTTGGTGTAATATACATTTAAATAGATTATTCGTTAATTAAAACAAAGGATCAAATTGATGTTTCTATAAATATGGGTTCCAAAACCCTAACTTTTGGAGTACGGACATGTCTAGGGAATGACGTTTTGGGTCATTGAAAAGGAATTTAAGATGTTTTAAAAATAGTTTTAAAAAATATAAATGGGTGATGAATAAAACACATTGCGAGCTGTTATTTAACAATTTTGGAATAAAATATTAGCAAATATTCCATGTGAAATGTGGCGCGGACTAAGTGTTAACGTTTATACTTTATTATGATACATTTATAATATTAAGTTCAAAACAACGTCACTAGATGGCGCTGTACTACTTTACATCGCGATGATGAAGTATTTTTCTGAGTCTACAAGGACGCATACGTTTGTAATGTAGTTATTAAGATTCTCAATAGATGGCGTTGTAGTACTTTAGAACGCGGTATTAAAGTATTTTACTGTTCCTATAAGGTCTAACCCGTGTATTATGTTTGTAGATCAATCTATAGATCAATATACTTCAATAGCCCAAGTACTACGGTGGTTTTATTTACACACCTATAGTATTAGTGCTAAGTGCAAATTAGATCAGCCAGAAGTGCGACTTTTAACAAGTTCCTTCGAGCCGGATTGCATAGAGGTCATTTTTGAGCAGTGGTCATTGAGACCACAACCCCGCGCTCGCAGTGGATTACTGCGGATAAGGTGCGGTCCCAGCCACAAGCGGCAAGCGGAAAGCGTTTTTGCTGTAAAGCGCTGGCTGAAGCTGCTGAAGTTGGAGGAGGCGCTGGGTGGAGCCAGGCGGAATTGAGGCAACCTGGGAGGCGGACTTGCGGCCATCTTGGAGGCGGAGTAGCAGCCGGCGCAGTGAGTGACGTGTGCGCACTCAAGCCGGAAAGGACAATACGTCACACCAGGAAATCAGGTTCAGTTCAGTGAAGTGTTCAAGTGAGTAAACTTTTATTAAAACTTTGCCAAGAGATTTTGAACTCTATTTCATCGCGTTTAAAAACTTAGTGATTACGAAGACAGTCAAGATAGTTTGGAAG
This sequence comes from Ostrinia furnacalis, assembly GCF_004193835.3. Classification (NCBI taxonomy): domain Eukaryota; kingdom Metazoa; phylum Arthropoda; class Insecta; order Lepidoptera; family Crambidae; genus Ostrinia; species Ostrinia furnacalis. Next base: position 175,312 of record NW_021133556.1, on the reverse strand, counting down.
AAATAATTTGGACTTGTAATATTTTCGTGAATTGGACATTGACTTAGAATAATTTGCATGCTAGTTAAGGACTTAGAATAAGATCTCAAAAACGGGGGAACGGGGAACCTATGCCCAATTTTGTATAGAAGTGTCAAACACTTAGAATAATTTGCATAAAATTTGTTAGCAGTAGTTTGAAGTTAGAAATTTTCTAAGTTACTTTTAGTTGAAAGATTTTACTATGGAACAATTACTTAAAGTTCAAGCTGATTTACAAAGTTCAATCCAAAAGGGTTTGTCTAATTTTAAGAAAAGTCCTAAAGATAGGATATCTAAAGAGTATGTGGAGGCCAGACTTGAAAATTTAGAAAAGGATTGGTCATCATTTAGGTCCAATAATAGTAAATTATGTGAGATATCAGAGCCAGAACGATTAGCTAAATCAATTTATGTATCAAATAATTGTTATGAAAACACAGAAGAAGAATATTTTATTTACAAATCCTTAATGAAATCAGTTCTCAATAAATTAGCAATGCGCGAACCACAAGTACAAAATAAAGGTTGTGGTGACGCGTCAAATCAAATTTTAAGGCTACCGAAAATTACTATTCCTACATTTTCGGGTGCTTACTCTGAATGGACCACTTTTCGTGATTTATTTATATCTCTAGTGCATAAAAATGAATCTTTAGATAATGTTCAAAAGTTACATTATTTGAAAACACATTTGTCTGGTGAAGCAGAGCAACTGATTAGGTATACTCCTATATCAGACGCAAATTACAGTCAATGTTGGTCTCTTCTTGAAAAACGTTACAACAATAAAAAGTTTTTAGCTAATTCTATTTTAAAGCGTTTTTTTGCACAAAAAAGAGTACAAATCGAGTCGGCTACAGGTTTAAAAGAGCTATTAGACACCACCATGGATTGTATGAATGCGTTAAAAAATATTGATATCGACGTGAGTACATGGGACGTTATCATTATCCATATCGTCGCGTTTAAATTAGATCCTGAAACACGTAAGCATTGGGAGTTGCATAATTCTGAAACAAGTTCGAATGAATTGCCAACGTTAGATCAATTTAAAACTTTCATGGAAAATCGTTTCCGAGCTTTGGAATTTGTAGATCAAAAAAGACCTATGCAGCACCATAGCAGTGGTCCTCATGCCAAACCAAAGGTCTTATTATCTACAAACACTAATTGTATGAGATGCGAATTTTGTTCTGAAGGGCATAAACTATGTTTTTGCAAACAATTTTCAAAGCTAGATACTGATCAGAGACGTAATTTTGTATTGAAAAACAAGATCTGTTTCAATTGTTTAGGTAGCAACCACTGTAGCTATGAATGCAAGAAAATGACGACTTGTAGACTTTGTAAAAAGCGTCACCATTCACTGCTACATCCAGAAGCCGCCAGAGCTGTGGTGAGAGACGCAACAGAGAGTAACGACTCTGAGGCAGGCCCTTCACCAATAGTTTCGTGTACGTCAACTCATAAGGCACCTAAATACGAACAAGTTTTGCTAGCCACTGCTTTAGTCAACATAGAGTCTGAAGTTTGTGGACAGCAAGCAGTAACAGCTTTAATAGATCAAGGCTCTCAAGCTTGTTTCATTACAGAAGCTGCAGTTCAATTACTTAAACTCAAAAAGGAGTCCATAAGGGGAACAGTGACTGGATTAGGAGACAAAGGATCGACGACATTCAAACATGTAGTCACAATAACTCTCCGGTCTAGGATTGATAAACAGTTTCAGGTCAAAATTAGAGCTTACGTCATGAGAAATCTCATAATTTCACATTTACCAGAGCAAAAAATAGAGTCACTAAATTGGGTGGGTTTAGGCAATTTACAACTAGCAGACCCACAGTTCAATATGCCCAATAAAATAGATTTATTGTTAGGGGCTAATGCTTTTAGTCAAATACTAAAAGAGGGAGTGCAAAAAAGTCCAGATGGTTTGCTTATCGCGCAAAATACGTCATTGGGATGGATCGTGTCGGGGATAGTTAAAGAGTATAGGAAATCATCAAGAATAGGTCATGAAAATCCCAAAATATCAGTAATGCATGCGCAAATTAATGAAGACGATGCATTGAAACGATTCTGGGAAATAGAAGAGCAACCACATTCTACTAAGAATATGTGGACAGAGGAAGAGCAAAAATGCGAAGAAATTTTCGCCAGTACAATAAATAGAACACCTGAAGGACGCTATATCGTGAAGTTACCTTTTCGTGAGAGTCAACCTGGCTGTAAGGGTGGTAATTCACGCGATATCGCTGTAAGAAAGTTCAAATCACTAGAGAAGAGGCTATCGAAAGATTCAGATCTGAAAAAGAGTTATATCGAAGTGATAAACGAGTACTTGCAGCTAGGACACATGAGACCTGTAAAAAAGAATGACTCAAAAAAGGAGGAAGCTGTCTACTTACCGCACCACGCTGTAGTTATTATTAGAAATGATAAAACTACAACAAAAGTAAGAGTCGTTTTTAATGCGTCTGGTAAAAATAGTTTCGGAATATCGCTAAACGACACATTGATGGTGGGACCCAAGCTTCAGGCAGATCTACGTCATTTGGTGTTGCGCTGGAGAGAGCACCCTATAGTACTCGTGGCTGATGTCGTTAAGATGTATCGGCAGGTCAGGATAGCAGAAGAAGACGCTATTTTTCAGCGTATTGTGTGGCGTGACGACTCTGAATCTGAAATACAAGACTTCGAGTTAATGACTGTTACTTTTGGAACTGCTTCTGCTCCATATTTAGCAGTACGAGCATTGCATCAAGTCAGTTTTGATGAGGCCAAAAGTTTACCGCTGGCAGCACCAAGGGTAGTTAAATCATTTTATATGGATGATTTGATGACAGGATGCAGTGATGTTGCGGAAGGAGTAGCATTGTACAAAGAGATGAGAGAGCTATTGTTACGAGGTGGTTTTCAATTACAAAAATGGAATAGCAACAATAAACAACTACTTTCAGAAATATTTAAAATTGAAAATCAAAGTACAAATAAAACAGAACAGCAGGACACAAAAACAAAGTTAGAACAAGATAATACAAAAAATGAAAAGAACAAAGAGATTGATATGAAAGCTGATAATATAACTAAGATTCTGGGTATTACCTGGGATAGAAGCGAAGATCATTTCCGGTACTCGGTGAGTCTCCCTACGGCGTCGCCTGGACCTGAAACAAAAAGATCAATATTATCAGAAATAGCACGATTATATGATCCGCTGGGTTGGTTAGCCCCTAGCATAATTATAGCAAAGATGTTCATCCAAAAATTATGGCTAGCTGGCATATAAACTTGGGACGAACCAATCAGCGATGAAATGAAACGTGAATGGTATACTTACCGGGATTTGTTGATTAAACTCACATCTGTTCGAGTTCCTCGGTGGCTGGGCACTTCCGGTAGAGAAGACATGCGTGAGCTGCACGGATTTTCTGACGCATCCAAGTTAGCTTACGCAGCAGTTATTTACTTGCGGGTTGTAGACGCCAAAGGCAATGTACACGTCTCTTTGTTGGCAGCTAAGACTAGAGTCTCTCCCATAAAGCAAGTAAGCATCCCGCGATTAGAGTTGTGTGGTTCTACACTTTTAGCACGACTTTTGTCTGAAATCAGCGAGGTTATAAACATTCCTAAGAGCAACATTAAGGCCTGGACGGATTCAACAGTGGTATTGGCATGGCTAAATAGCCACCCAAGTAAATGGAAGACTTTTGTAGCGAATAGAGTGTCTGACATTTTGACGACTTTGGATTCATCACAATGGTATCACGTGCCGACAAAAGAAAACCCTGCCGATTGCGCCTCCAGAGGTGTTTCGCCCGACGCCCTGGCAAATAATGAACTATGGTTTTCCGGTCCAAAGTTTCTTCATGAACGCAACATACCATATAATAGACCAAAGAATTTGAAACCAACTCTGGAAGAAGCTGTGAAAGTACATTTGAACACGATGACTGAAGATACATTATTGCAACGCTTCTCTACTTTAAACAGATTACTTAGAGTAATAGCTTATTGTAGACGGTTTTATAACCGCGGAGAGATACGTTACAATTACTTGTCTAAGAAAGAAATCGAAAATGCATTAGTTTGCTGTATCAAAAAAGTGCAAAAGGAAGAATTTAATGAAGAGTATTTACATTTGCAGGCCAAAGGATGTTTACAATCAAAAAGTTCAATACTCAAATCTTTATGTCCATATCTCGATGAAAACGGAATAATGAGAGTGAGCGGTAGATTGCAGAAGTCGCAGTTACCAGAAAACACCAAACACCCTATTATATTACCGCACACTTCACATTTCACAAAGCTCCTAGTAGCTGATGCACATAAAAATACCCTGCATGGAGGAGCCCAGTTGATGATAAGCTACTTAAGGGAGGCATATTGGATAATAGGTGTTAAAAGCCTCGTTAAACAACACATCCGTAAATGTGTTACATGTGTTCGACAGAATGCTAGAGTTCAAACCCAATTCATGGGGTCTCTCCCAACAGTGCGATGTACACCAGCCAGAGCATTCCTACATAGCGGAGTGGATTATGCTGGCCCTATAAAGGTTAGAACAACCAAGGGACGTGGCAATCGCTCCTATAAAGGCTATATATGTTTATTTATTTGTATGGCCACTCGAGCCATACATTTAGAAGTCGTGAGTGACATGAGTACGCAAGCCTTTATAGCAGCGTTTAGACGGTTTGTGTCTCGGCGTGGACACTGTGCTCAATTATGGAGCGATAATGGCACTACATTTGTTGGGGCTTCGAAAGAGTTAGCGGAATTGAATAGTATTCAAGGGGAAATTATGGAATNTGTGGAACACTTAGAAGGCCATGGGACAGAGTGGAAATTTATACCGCCCCACGCACCTAACTTCGGTGGGTTATGGGAGAGTGGTGTTAAATCCACTAAATACCATTTGAGACGCGTAGTGGGGGACACAACCCTCACATTTGAGGAAATGTGTACCTTCTTAACACAAGTGGAAGCTTGCCTGAACTCGCGACCACTTACTGTAGATAGTTCAGATCCAAATGATCCAAGACCTTTAACCCCGGGTCACTTTCTGGTTGGGGGACCACTGCTAGCGGTACCCGATGCAAGTAACTTTGTAGAGTCAAATGTTAATTCACTAACCCGTTGGCAAGTTGTTCAAAGAATGCTACAATGTTTTTGGAGTCGTTGGTCAAAAGAGTATTTATCAAACTTGATAAATAGATATAAATGGAACAACATGATTCCAGAACCTAATATAGGAGATGTTGTCCTTATCAAGGAGGATGATTTGCCACCGAGTCGTTGGTTAATGGGCAGAATAGTGGAAAAGCACAAGGGTAGTGATAATGTAACCCGTGTAGTCACTATTAAAGTTAAGTCTTCTACAATTAAAAGACCCACATCTAAGTTGTGTGTACTACCCACTGATGGTGATTAATGTTAAGTTCATTGTTAAGTTTAGTTTGTTAATATTTTATTGTTAAGTTTTGTCACCGTGAACCAAACTGTAGGTCACGGTGGGCGGATTTCCTAAATTTTATTTGTTTGTTGAAGTACATTTCTCACTAAATGTCCTTGGTGGGCGGAAATGTTAACGTTTATACTTTATTATGATACATTTATAATATTAAGTTCAAAACAACGTCACTAGATGGCGCTGTACTACTTTACATCGCGATGATGAAGTATTTTTCTGAGTCTACAAGGACGCATACGTTTGTAATGTAGTTATTAAGATTCTCAATAGATGGCGTTGTAGTACTTTAGAACGCGGTATTAAAGTATTTTACTGTTCCTATAAGGTCTAACCCGTGTATTATGTTTGTAGATCAATCTATAGATCAATATAGTTCAATAGCCCAAGTACTACGGTGGTTTTATTTACACACCTATAGTATTAGTGCTAAGTGCAAATTAGATCAGCCAGAAGTGCGACTTTTAACACTAAGAGTTGACATATTTTTGTGGAATGACCCGTAAGCAGTACAAAATTCAGTTAGTAAATGTATAAATTGTGTTTTTCAGCTGGACTCCATATTTTTTTTTTGTAATCCCCAATGTTTTGTATGATTGTTGTAACCTATTTATTTTAATTTTGTTATTTACTAACACCAGTTGTAATGTTACATAAACAATTGGCATCAGCTAGACGATTAAATGTGCTTTCTAACGAAAAAACGTTTGACGTAACGAAACGTTCTAACGTAGACATTGCCAAAATAACTTAGCGTCTAGTCTCATGCCAAATTATGGTATAATAATTATTTAAAATACTGACAAGTGATGGCGCAGTCTGGTGTATCACCTTGAATTTGTTTTTGATTTAATTATAAAAAGAATTAACAAGTTCGTAATGAGGGCTATCGTTTTTATACTTAACAGTTGGCACCCCTGGCGATTGACAGGACCTTACTCTACAGTGGCGCCATCTTGATGAGTGCAAATGCGATAGTCCTCCTACCACTTTCGCGCTCACCAGTTGGTGCCACTGTCTTCGCTACTAGCAAGTGACAGGACCTTACTCTACAGTGGCGCTAACTGGTGAGCGCTAAAACGATAGCCCTCATTGATATTGAATAAGTCAGCGTCAAATAATTCGTCACACCCAAAGTGGCCTAAAGTAGACAAGACAACCTTATTCCAATCTTAACTTTTTGGCTACTTTAGGTGTCACCAACTATTTGACGCTGACTGACATACATCGTCGCACGCGCAGTCCATGTTTTTCTGACGTCCGTTCACATGGAAACAGATTTTGTTATGTTTTTAGACTTGCTGAAGTGTTATTTCTCTTTTTACATAACAGTAATCGTCACCGATAACTTGTAAATCTGTGACTCATTACATTTGGTAAACAGTGTTTCTCTGACGCACATACCTATTACATTTTACGCAAGTTTTTTTTGTTTTTTGCAACATGCGGCCTGATATGAGTAGATATTTGTATGAAACTTTTTCGTAAGAGTCTACAGTTTTTTTATAAGTTGAGGCGACAAAAGAAGCGACAATATTTAGCCCAATGGCTCGGGAACACCACCAATCCAACGAACGCAGCGGGTGCGAACCCCTCCGGTAGACTTGTGGTGAACCCACTCGTAACACTAGCATATTTAGTTTACCACGAGTATCTAAAACTATCAGTAATTTGTGCAATAGAAATTACTATATTCTTTAAAAAACAAATGAAACGGTTGCTGTCTTCCCGCCTCGGTCTCTTATCTCGTTGCATGTCTCAGTCGTGATTCGAACCGCCACCTTTACAAGTTTCAAGTGAAGAAGAACTTGAAGTAACTTGAAAGGAAAGACAACAGTCCCGTTAACCCCTCGTGGTAAGCTAAATTACCTTGAAAGAAAAGACAACAGCCCCGTTAACCCCTCCTGGTAAGCTAAATTACCTTGAAAGAAACGACAACAGCCCCGTTAACCCCTTGTGGTAAGCTAAATTACCTTGAAAGAAAAGAACAGTCCCGTTAACCCCTCGTGGTAAGCTAAATTACCTTGAAAGAAAAGACAACAGCCCCGTTAACCCCTCCTGGTAAGCTAAATTACCTTGAAAGAAAAGACAACAGCCCCGTTAACCCCTCCTGGTAAGCTAAATTACCTTGAAAGAAAAGACAACAGCCCCGTTAACCCCTCCTGGTAAGCTAAATTACCTTGAAAGAAAAGACAACAGCCCCGTTAACCCCTCCTGGTAAGCTAAATTACCTTGAAAGAAAAGACAACAGCCCCGTTAACCCCTCCTGGTAAGCTAAATTACCTTGAAAGAAAAGACAACAGCCCCGTTAACCCCTCCTGGTAAGCTAAATTACCTTGAAAGAAAAGACAACAGCCCCGTTAACCCCTCCTGGTAAGCTAAATTACCTTGAAAGAAAAGACAACAGCCCCGTTAACCCCTCCTGGTAAGCTAAATTACCTTGAAAGAAAAGACAACAGCCCCGTTAACCCCTCCTGGTAAGCTAAATTACCTTGAAAGAAAAGACAACAGCCCCGTTAACCCCTCCTGGTAAGCTAAATTACCTTGAAAGAAAAGACAACAGCCCCGTTAACCCCTCCTGGTAAGCTAAATTACCTTGAAAGAAAAGACAACAGCCCCGTTAACCCCTCCTGGTAAGCTAAATTACCTTGAAAGAAAAGACAACAGCCCCGTTAACCCCTCCTGGTAAGCTAAATTACCTTGAAAGAAAAGACAACAGCCCCGTTAACCCCTCCTGGTAAGCTAAATTACCTTGAAAGAAAAGACAACAGCCCCGTTAACCCCTCCTGGTAAGCTAAATTACCTTGAAAGAAAAGACAACAGTCCCGTTAACCCCTCCTGGTAAGCTAAATTACCTTGAAAGAAAAGACAACAGCCCCGTTAACCCCTCCTGGTAAGCTAAATTACCACAATAGTCCAGCACCGGCGGATTTCGAACCAGCAGCGTTCTTCGGATTTTTAGTCGGCTAAACTAATAAAACATTGTCATTTGGCGGGAAAACTATAACAACGCTACATTACATTGTTTGCAACCTTGAGCTAGGACGCTGCCAAACTTTATCCTCAGTGCGATTATCTAAATTTACTCGAGGCTGATAAAAATAATTCGCTGTTGAGAGGTCGTTCACTCTTTGCTGTTTACATCATATTAATTTCTCATCTTGTATTTTGTGTTAGCAATTAAATGCTCTTTTTTGTTGCGGAGGAAATGCTTTGCGCACCGTCACCACTGCCGGAGGACAGGGTGGTTATGGGACTCCCGGCGCCCTGAAAAGGGCGCTGCTCCGTCCTGAAAAGGACGGGGTATACCCACTAAAACCTCCGCGGCGTTCCGTCATCGCCCGTGTGGGGGTGTCGTAGACTTCCGCGACAGCAATTAATGCCCTAACCAAACTAGGAACAAAGCTTTTATTCAGTACAAAGTACTTATGCCCTTTCCAGGGTGAAGTGATTTAACAATAATGTTGATCCATATCCTTACAATCCAACCCAGGACTCTTAAAATTGGATAGATCTATGAGAAATTATCGGTGTTAAAGCCATAAAGTCATGGCGCAATCATGGTGTAAAGAGACAATAACCCAATGCTGTTGTCGAGCTAGGATCCGAGGAACGCGGGTTCGATCGCCGCCGCGCCGCTTGACTATTGTATTATGTAAATACCCACTCTTAACATAAGCATATTTAGCTTACCATGAGGGGTTAACGGGACTGTTAGTTATTTTTTATTAAAAAAATGACACTTCAATTTTACCGACGACCTCTTAAAGGTAGCAGGAAAGCGCTGGATGCAGGCCGCTACCAACCGGTCATTAAGGAAATCATTGGGGGAGGTCTATGTTCAGCAGTGGACGTCCTATGGCTGAAATGATGATGATGATGACTCAATTTTAAATCCTTTTTTAGTTCAAAACAAAAATCCCAAAAACGTATGCCCTAGTTAAAAATTATGACGCAACATTATCAATTTTGTCATAACGGGAAATACCTACGTGCGAGCTTGTTCTCGATCTCTGACTAATTCATTTATTGCATCAGTTTGGATTGATATTTTGCTATCAGAAGATCTCCAATAAGTTTTAGATATGGTGTAATTGATAATTAATTAATTGTTATAAATAGAATATCATTTATGATAAATCATTATTAAATCTGATAAATATAACACTTGTTTGGATTTAAGTTAGTGACTAGTTGACTTATGCGGATTGAAGTTAGTCATTATTGTTTTTGTGTGAAAAGTGATTTGTGAAAAAACTGTTTTTAGTTTTATTGTGTATAAATGGTAAACAGCATAATATTATTGTTTATAACAAAGAAGAGGTATTGTTTTGTGTTGTTTTCGCTAAATTAAATGTTTTTTTTTATAAACAACTTGAATAAATGAAATGTTGTTATTGAAATGATTTTTTCATATAAGGGAATTATTTTAGTAAATAGACAGTTAAAGGAACAGAAAGATAAAATATTTTATAATTTATTGTACACCACACAAAATAGACATAAAAAAATACCAAATCGAAATGGCATAATTTAGGCGGTGTTATCGCTAGGAAGCCATCTCTTGCAGACAATCCAAGGAGAGGATAGGAATTTAATAAATCACATTCTTCGTTTGCATCTGGTATAGTTGGTTCCAAATACACTCAACATCAAATAAACCGCACCTTCCGCGACGCGAACTTTAAAGATTTTCTTCTGACACAATTATGGTACCCCAACAATATTGGTGAAAGCCCAATAAATATCCTTAAAGAAAAATACATTTTATTTCTAAATAAATGATTAACATATACCATAAATGTGACTTGAAAATAGACCTCAATTTGGGCTCACCTCTGGGATCAATTAGACCAAATTTTATGGTTATAAAACCAAATAATGATCACACGTGTCCTCTTTAACAGATGGATGGCGATTAATCCCAACTTAACAGTTTTATAGCCATAAAAGTTGGCTCAAGCGTAACTATCTATTTTTTGAAGAAGTGACTCTGGATCCTTCTAAAGAAACATTTTTGGGGTAAAAACCTTTCCTATAATGAAATGAAGTTTAGAACTAGGCTTTTGAATGGTACCAATATTGGTGTGAAGTGGGGATGCATACGTTTGAAAGTGCTTGTCGCGGGTGGTGCGATTTATTTGCTTGTATTTGACGCTGACTGTTCATTAATTCTTTAACGGGCGTAACGAGTCAAAGATTTTGGAAGTTCAATATGTGGGAACCATATTCCCACTGCCGTATAAAAGGGTTAGAGAGGTTACGCTTCTGCAGTGAAGACTAAATGATGATTCGTGCTCCTCCAATGGATACTACATGATCTGATAATGATGATGATGATGATTGTTCCAGAGCCATGGATTCCTTCTTCAGCCTGTTCGACCCTTCGGACGGAGCCAACAAGGGCCAGAGCAGGAAGAAACACCGCACAGAGCAGGACAACGTCAAGAAGAAAGCTGACGCGCACGCGCCGCCTAAAGGTAAAATTAATGCAAGATTTGGATAGATGTTTGTTAGTGAATCACGTCGGAACGGCAGAACGGATCTGGATGATATTAATTAAATTCTTCCACCATTTAAATCCTACATTTGATCTCTGAAGAACATAGTATATGTTCTGTCCGTACGTGGGCGAAGCCGAATGTAAAATCTAATAGACCATTGTTTGGAATAACAAAAAAACGTACGATTCCTGTGGGATATATTTGTTTTTATTTCCATAGAGAAAGATACTGACATGATTTTTGCACAGTAGTAGCACATGCGTGGTAGATAAGTTAGAAAAAGTAGTAAAGGGGTTCGAGAATTCTATAAGTATGTATGTAGATTACCTTTATCCCGGAAAAATGCTTGATTTATGTGGGATGGCACTTAATTGTAATTTAATTTTATCTAAAGCCCGGTCTCTGAGCACGTAGAATTTTGTCCAATGACCCCAAGCTACCCATCCTTACGCGACTGTGCGACTGGCGCCCGCAGTGAGTGTGCGAGCGCGACAAATTTTACGTGCTCGGCGACCAGACTATAGATTATCTGAAAAATCTACGATCAATGTTCAGATCAGTTAAGGTTAGACCAGACCAACGCGTGCAGCCGGCGTGCACGATGACGATGGCGATGGCGACCAGACAGCGTGTATGAATTTGTAGCGATGTGTTCACATCAACGCGTCCTGTCATTGGTCGCGGCGATCTATGCAGCGTCTGCACGCAGCGATCAGCGACCATCGCGACATTTGTCACTGTGACGTTTCTGTTTTTTAAAATCGATGTAATAAATAGTAAGTAGGATCTGTTAAAAAGTTTTTACACAATAAAAATGAATTATTCATAACATACCACTAGTCTGACCTACTTGAATAATAAAAAGGTTTCAGAATAAAGTATCAATATCAGAATTTATTTTTTGGAAATAAACAAATTATTCTAGTTTTCTCGAGAACCTGCTTCTTCAACTTCATAAATAAAATTGGGATATTATCTGCAGAACAAAATAATTGAGAATGTACATGTCTGCAGCTTTCTCAAAGGCCCTAGAGCAATTCTAAGTACCTATGCCATAAATAAAAACCTAATTAAAGTCATCAAACGTCTCAGTCGTTAATTTAGTGCCACTAGAAACACCTAGTTGATCAAAACTGATGTCTTTTTGTATTTTTGGGTTATTATTGAAGACAAAAAAGATATTTGGACTATTATGTACTCTGTGGTTTGGGTGCATAATGTAATTTCATTTGCCTTAAAAAAAGTAAATGTCAAGATGACTGTTGCACCAAAAATGAAAATGAAAATTGATTTTGATAGATGTTGTGTTGAGTTATATGTAGTTTTGTGCGATTTAACGATAAGAACGACAATGGTAAAAGGTAATGGGGGCAATTTTTTTCCCTCAAGGAAAAAGATGAATTGGTTATAATCTTACTTGCCCATAAGGATACTGTACGAGCACATCAGCATCGACCGCGACCTACAACATGCTAGCCGACTGGCCCATGAACCCTGAACGAACGTGCACCGTAGGCACTCTACACCGACGGCACATTGGACTGGACACATTGAATTGTGTACATTATGTAAATCTTGTATATAGCAATAGCATAACAGTAATAAACCAGATATCAACCGTCCGCTTTGTGTTTCATTTCTCCCACTGAGGCCAAGAAAGCCTTAGTGCAGTCCTCCTTCCTATCAAACCTTTCTTTAAATCTAATCAAAAGGTATTGTTAGGGCTCTAGGGACTATAGCTTGGTTATGAGTAAACAATACCTACTACCTATACCGCATGTAATCCTGTCTCATTATAAAATATATGGCCGCCTGAATAAACTAGAGTGAAAAAGTGTTTCCACTGTCTCAATTGCATCAAAAGCTCCAAACAAATCATTTAATTCAGTTTCAATTTTGCCGAATAGGCGTGATTGACAATATGCGTGACAGTTGTGGTGACAGTGACAACCTGCACGCGCAGTGATCGCCATCGCGGTCGCGGCAGTGTGAAACAACTTTTGCACGCGCAGTGGTCGCCATCGCCATCGCCATCGCTGCACGCGTTGGTTTGTCCGAACCTTTAAAGTGAACCGCCGCCTTGCACAAAAGCAATATTTTTATTCCAAGTTTTTTCATATTAAATACAAAAATCCTAAATGTGTTGCTTTCTCAACAGGCAGACGCCGAGGCCGCCGCAGCCATAAGAACGAAACCCTCCCAGAGGAATCGTCGTTCCTCTGCGAGCCTGAGCTCAGCACTGATCTGCTGGTGAAGGACGGCAGCTATATCGAGAGCTACATCGAGGTCAACAAGAAGGATGAAGGTAGGAGATAGCTCTATAGTCACCTAATAGATGGCGCTGACTCATGAGTTACTATGGAATACGCTGCCGCGCCTACAAACCTGCATCGCGGTATCAAAGTTTTTTATCCTGAAAAGTATATAAGGAAAACCAAGATGGTATCAATTGGCACACTCGTTTCAAGCTAGTGCTGTCCACTGCTGGACAAAGGCCTCCCCATAACTACCGGTCCTGCGCTGCCCGCATCCAGGTGCCTCCCGCCAGGTCGTCGGTCCACTTAGGCCGCAGAAGACACAAGAACGCGAGGCCCTCCCAGAATGGTTCTGCGTTGCCCGCATTCAGGTACTTTCCGCCAGGTCGTCGGTCCACCAAGGCTAGCAAGGTCGTCGATCCACCTAGGCCGCAGAAGTCACAAGAACGCGAGACCTTCTCAGAATGGACCTGCATTCAGGTACTTCCCGCTAGGTCGTCGGTCCACCGAGGCCGCAAGGTCATCTGTCCATCTAGGCCGCATTAGCAACAAGAACGAGGCCTTCCCAGAGGAATCGTCTTGGGTCGTCAATCCATCGAGCCCGCAAGGTCGTCAGTCCACCGAGGCCGTTAAGGTCGTCGGTCCACCGACGCCGCGTAAGGTCGTCTGTCCACCGAGGCCGCAAGGTCGTCGGTCCACCTAGACCGCAAGGTCTTCGGTCCACTGACGCCGCAAGGCCGTCGATCCACCGAGACCGCAAGGTCGTCGGTCCATCGACGCCGCAAGGTCGTCAGTCAATCGGGGCCGCAAGGTCGTCAGTCCACCTAGGCCGCATTAGCCACAAGAACGAGACGCTCCCAGAGGAATCGTCTTTCCTCTGCGAGCCTGAGCTCAGCACTGATCTGCTGGTGAAGGATGGCAGCTATATCGAGAGCTACATCGAGGTCAACAAGAAGGATGAAGGTAGGAGATAGCTCTATAGTCACCTAATAGATGGCGCTGACTCATGAGTTACTATGGAATAAGCTACCGCGCCTACAAACCTGCATCGCGGTATCAAAGTTTTTTACCCTGAAAAGTATATAAGGAAAACCAAGATGGTATCAATTGGCACCCCAATCCGTCCCCCGGACACGGCCTGAGCCGAGGTCCGAGCCTACCGTGGCGCCCTCAGGCCGCGTCCGTAGTCCCCCCTCGATCGGGCCCACTAGAGTGAGCCCGCCGTAGGCTGGACTTTGGTCCAACACCGCGGTGGGCAACCCTCTAGTTGGGTTCGCCACTGATCGGGCGCCTTATGCGCTCGATACGGCCCGATCGCGAACGTCGGTCTGCGACCGACGCGGACGAGCCTGGGCTTCGCTTCGCGAAGCCCACACTCGGCCACGTCGGCACGCGCACCGACGATCGCCAAACGGCTAGAGTACCTTCTGTACTCGCCACTCTGCCCGGTGAAGCTGGAAAAGCTCCTCAAGCTACCAGCGCGCGACCCTTCAAAAAAAAAAAAATCAATTGGCATATTCGTTTCAAGCTAGTGCTGTCCACTACTGGACAAAGGCCTCCGCAAGGTCGTCGGTCCACCTAGGCCGCAGAAGTCACAAGAACGCGAGACCCTCCCAGAATGGTCCTGCGCTGCCCGCATCCAGGTGCTTAGCCAGGTCGTCGGTCCACCAAGGCTTGCAAGGTCGTCGGTCCATCGACGCCGCATGGTTGTCGGTCCACCTAGTAGGCCGCAGAAGTCACAAGAACGCAAGACCCCCTCCCAGAATGGTCCTGCGCTGCCCGCATTCAGGTACTTACCGCCAGGTTGTCGGTCCATCGAGGCCGCAAGGTCGTCGGTCCGTCGAGGCTGCAAGGTCGTCAGTCCACCTAGGCCGCATAAGCCACAAGAACGAAAGGCTCCCAGAAGAATCGTCTTTCCTCTGCGAGCCTGAGCTCAGCACTGATCTGCTCGTGAAGGACGGCAGCTATATCGAGAGCTACATCGAGGTCAACAAGAAGGACGAAGGTAGGAGATAGCTCTATAGTCACCTAATAGATGGCGCTGACTCGTGAGTTACTATGGAATACGCTGCCGCGCCTACAAACCTGCATCGCGGTGTCAGAGTTTTTTTCCCTGAAAAGTATATAAGGAAAACCAAGATGGCATCAATTGGCACACTCGTTTCAAGCTAGTGCTGTCCACTGCTGGACAAAATCCTCCCCATAACGACTGGTCCTACGCTGCCCGTATCCAGGTGCTTCCCGCCAGGTCGTCGGTCCATCGAGGCCTCAAGGTCGTCGGTCCACCTAGGCCGCAGAAGTCACAAGAACGAGACCCTCCCAGAATGGTCCTGCGCTGCCCGCATCTAGGTGCTTCCCGCTAGGTCGTCGGTCCACCAAGTAGCGTAGTTTGTGGCGTCATCATCGCCTAATAGATGGCGCTGTGATACATACAATGACTGGCATACGCTACCGCGCCTACAAACCTGCATCGCGGTATTAGAGTTTTGTACCTCACAAGTATACGTTGTCATGTCGTGTCAAGTCGTGTTACTGTTTTTTCTGTTTCAATCTTATTTTAATTTTTCCTTCTTCACCTGTTTTATTTCTATTTCCATTTTTTCCCTGGTTTCTTTTTAGTACTTACTTATTTCACTGTAATTTCTGTTATTCCCTTTTTACTCTATTTCCATATTTGTTTATTTTCTTTTTCTTAATTTTTTTCCTGTCCATTTTTGTCTATTTTACTTTTCCTACATTTTTTTGTCTTAATACCTTTACCACTTTAGAGATATTCCTAAACTACTGTACTCGTATAGAATACTCATCAAAACCCGCTCTTTCCAGACAAAGACGACAAGAAGCCCAAAAGGCGCAACTCCGGCCGCAAGAATCGACGGAAAAAGAACAAAATATCTCCAGCAAAAGACTTACCTTCATCACAAGCTTGGACCGAAGACCCAAACCCTACTAGCTGGAACAACCAGTCCTCAGTATCTAAAATTTGCGACGAAAATATCGGAAAAAACGTCAACGATCTAACTGACAAAAGTAATAAGAAAGAAGACTACGACAAAACTGTCTATAAGGTGATAGATAAGTTAGAAAAAGTGGGGCTAAAAGATGACATGTATTTGGCGGGAGATTTCAATACGGAGGAGTTGGAGAATGACTTCTTTTATAGTTCTGATGATTTGGAGGACTCTTTTGATGACACGTGAGTGCATTTTTTTTTTAAAGAATATTATAGGTCTAAATCCCGGTTGCCGAGCACGTAGAATTTCGTCTTCTTCTTTCGCGACTGTTCGATGGGCGGCTGCAGTGAGTGTGCGAGCGCGACAGCAATATAATTACGCGCGAGTGATAATGATGGGTAGCTTGGGGTCTTTGGACGAAATTCTACGTGCTCGGCGCCCGGACTATAGTCCTAGCGTTGTAACAGAGACAGTGCCTGAGATATAGGAGCGGCATGGGTGGGGTGACATTGAAATATAATGAAATGACAGAGTATACAAACCTGAAATCTCGCTGACATTTGACGTAACAAAAAACATTCCCATACCTCAGGCACTTACATATCGGGCATATCTCAATATGCGCTAAAACTAAATATAATATCGGTCATAATATTTCGAAAATGAAACTTATCTATTATCGACATTAATAACTAGACACTCACAAAACTCAATTTATTATTACAATTAGGCTTAAAGCACTTTTACACGTTCCAGTATTAACCCTACCAGTACCACTGCTTCGGAACAAAAATGGGCCAGTGCTGAGAAGAAGCAGCGCAAAAAACTCAGTCACTATTAACTAAAATTTGTCATAATATCTCAAAAGCTATGATACTTTTCTGTAGATATTTTAGGCCTGTTCGATGCGTCAGTCCGAGCTAGTGTCAGTGTGACATACATCATTTTAATTTTAATTGGAATTTGAATATACAAAATTTGGGACACCCTGTATTCTATTCACGTTTATCTCCTCAGGTCGTCAGAACCTGACGATTCAAGCGAGGAAGTGTACGGCAGTCTACCACCAGAGCCTCGCTTCGGGAACGTGGAGTACAAACTACAGCTCGTAGCGCCGTGCGAGAGAAGATTCCAGCATTTGGTGACACAGGTACGCGAGTTCATCATCATCATTTCAGCCACAGGATGTCCACTGCTGAACATTTTTTTTATCCACAACGAGGAAGCTCTTGGCATGTATCTCACCTGATGGTAAGTGATGATCAGGCCGAAGGTGGAAGCGAGCTTCACCCGGAATCCTCAACTGGCTATCTTACCTCTAACTGCCGGAACACAACAATGCTGTTTACATTGTTGTTATGGCGACAGACTTGGGTAAGATGGTGGTAGCTAGCCAGGCGGACTTAGAACAAACCCTACCACCAACCAAACCGAACAGAAAATTCTGCCCACACTGGGAATCGAACCCGGGACCTCTGCGTCTGAAGCAGGTGGTCTTACCTGACCACAGAGGCGGTTAACATATAACATAGGCCTCCCCCAATGACATCCACATCGCCCGGTTGGTAGCGGCCTGCATCCAGCGCCTACGGTAGCGGATACGGATCGAGATACGGTACCATCGATGGTTTTTTGGTTCGAGGAAACGATTTGTGAGCGAGTTTAAATCGAGAAGCGGTACCGTCAAATTGGTTTTGGTTCGAGAAAACGTTATCATGCGTGATAATCGATCGAGAAAATGATTTGAAAGGGAGTTTCGACCGAGAGGTCTTCCAACTTTCATGTACCTATGTTTCCTGTAGAATTCGCTTTAAGAAAGTTATTGTCTTTGATCCTTTTTGATCGAGTATAAAAATTACACCCTGTATTAAGCCGAGCGACTATTTTCATTGGTCCTAGAAAATTAGATAATAAATAAGCTATTCCCATCTTCTAAATATGTGGCTAAAATGATGATGATGATGACTAGTCTTATAATGTCGATACTATGATCTGAACGGTCTACTTCGCCTATGTTTGTACCCGAAAATTTATATAACTCAAAAGTGACTGACTGACAGCTGACATAGTGATCTATCAACGCACAGCCCAAACCACTGGACGGATCGGGCTGAAAGGCATGCAGGTAGATGTTATGACGTAGGCATCCGCTAAGAAAGGATTCACCGCTAAGGGGGTAAAACGGGATCCACGCGTACGAAGTCGCGAGCGGCCGTTAGTTAATGTTATAAATGTGAACGTTTGTGAGTGTTTGCTCTTTTACGATAAAACTTAACGGATTTTGACTACTTCACAGTATTTTTTAACATATCATTTTTTTCTTTCTTGCAGCTAAAATGGCGTCTCCGCTCCGGCGGCGGTAGCGCAGTCTACGTGTTAGGCGTCCGCGATTGCGGAGCGCTTCGAGGACTCCGAGCGAGAGCCCTCAGGGCCTCGCTGCACTCTCTCCGCAAGATGGCGGCCACACTGGACGCGACTCTGACGCACGTGACGGCGAGACGCGTGGCGCCGCACCGCGCCGTCGCCGAGGTCTACGTCAGGAAGGTGAGCGGAGCGGAGAATAGCGGAGCGGAGCGGAGAGAGTGGCTAGGTAGCGGAGCGGAGACCGGTGGCGGAGCGGAGACACTAGAGCGGAGCAGAGACTAGCGGAGCGGAGACAGTAGCTAGATAGCGGAGCGGAGACACTTGAGTGGAGCGGAGACACTCGAGCGGAGCGGAGACACTCGAGCGGAGCGGAGACAGTACCTAGGTAGCGTAGCGGAGAGTGGTGGCGGAGCGGAGACAGTCGCTAGATAGCGGAGACGAGTGGAGACAGTAGCTAGGTAGCGGAGCGGAGACAGTAGCTAAGTAGCGGAGCGGAGAAAGTAGCTAGATAGCGGAGACAGTTGAGTGGAGCGGAGACGAGTGGAGACAGTAGCTAGGTAGCGGAGCGGAGACATTTGAGCGGAGCGGAGACAGTAGCTAGGTAGCGGAGCGGAGACAAGTGGCGGAGTGGAGACACTAGAGCGGAGCGGAGCGGAGACACTAGAGCGGAGCGGAGACACTAGAGCGGAGCGGAAATACTAGAGTGGAGCGGAGGCTAGCGGAGCGGAGACAGTGGCTAGGTAGCGTGGCGGAGACACTTGAGCAGAGCGGAGATAGCGGAGCGGAGAAAGTTACTAGATAGCGGAACGGAGACTGGTGGCGGAGTGGAGACACTAGAGCGGAGTGGAAATACTAGAGTGCAGCGGAGGCTAGCGGAGCGGAGACAGGAGCTAGGTAGCGGAGCGGAGACACTTGAGCGGAGCGGAGACAGGTGGCGGAGATAGGGGCGGAGTGGAGAAAGTAACTAGATAGCGGAGCGGAGACAGTAGCTAGGTAACGGAGCGGAGAGAGTAATTAAATTGCGGGGCGGAGACAGGAGCGGAGTGAAGAAAGTAACGAGATAGCGGAGCGGAGAGAGGTGGCGGAGATAGGAGTGGAGCGGAGACAGTAACTAGAATGCGGAGTAGAGACAGGTAGCAGAGTGGAGAGAGTAGCTAAGTTGCGGAACGGAGACGGGTGACGGAGTGGAGAAGTAACTAGATAGTGGAGTGGAGGGAGTAGCTAGGTAGCGGAGTGGAGCGGAGAAAGTAGCTATATAGCGGAGCGGAGACAGTAGATAGGTAGCGGAGCGGAGACAGTAGCTAGGTAGCGGAGTGGAGACTGGTGGCGGAGATAGGAGCGGAGCGGAGAAAGTTACTAGATAGCGGAGTGCAGACTGGTGGCGGAGCGGAGAAAGTAACTAGATAGCGGATCGGAGACAGGTGGTGGAGCGGAGAAAGTAGCTAGATAGCGGAGCGGAGACAGGTAGCGGAGCGGAGATAGCAGTGAAGCGAAAAACAAACGGAGTGGCAACAATAACTGAGACGAGACCGGTGGTGGAGCGGAGACAGTAGCTAGGTAGCGGAGCGGAGACAGGTGGTGGAGCGGAGTGGAGAAAGTAGCTAGGTTACAAAGCGGAACGGAGGCGGGTGCCGGAGTCGTGACAGTAATGGAACGGAGACTAGCGGAGTGGAGCGGAGGTTAGCGGAACGGAGGTGGGTGCCGGAGCGGAGACAGGTGGCGGATCTAGGAAGCGGAGAAGATATGTGGAGCAGAGTTGTGAACTATGTTTCTCAGAGCTGGCCCACGAGTTTTTTTGGACGCTCCGCTTCAATGCTCCACTTCTCCGCTTCTCGGTTTTTGTATTAAAATTTATACTAGCAATTCCAGCAACAAGAAGTTGTAACCAATAAAAAAAAGATGTCAATAATATTATGACACTAACAAATATAATACAGCATTTTGTCATTTAGACATCTTTCATGAACGAATTGTGAAGTTTCGTCGTCTCCTTCAATCTACTTGATCTTTAGCGTATCCATGTTAATTTTTTATAATGTTTTAATGTTAATATTTTCTTTTGCATGCATAAATTATGCTACACATCTGTCTCCTTTTCAACTTTGACTGTACAACCTAGCTTTAGAAACTTTAAAGGCCAATGTATAAACCCACTTAATTTTAAGCTGCATGTGTCAAACAAGGCTGTATGTTTCTTTAATAAAGATAAATAAAAAAATAAATAAATAAATGAATGTTTATTGCAGCTAGCGGACACACAACAAAGCGTGGAACTAAGAGTAGCAGTAATGGGAGCGAACGAAGCCGGCAAGTCCACCCTCGTAGGAGTGCTAACTCAGGGTGAGCTAATCATCATCATCATCATCATTTCAGCCACAGGACGTCCACTGCTGAACATAGGCCTCCCCCAATGATTTCCATAATGACCAGTTGGTAGCGGCCTGCATCCAGCGTTTTCCTGCTATCTTTATGAGGTCAATTGTGCATTTTTGGGGTAAACGTCCTTGCAAGCAAGTGGCCTCTACTCCAGAACCTTGCTGCCCCATCGGCCGTCAGTTCTGCGTACTATATGCCCTGCCCATTGCCACTTCAGCTTCAAAATTAGAGCAAATTATAAATTGTGTGTATTAAGTACCAAAATTTTGCTATTTTTTCTGCTTTTCAGGGTTTTCAGGGCTGCTAAAAAAATCTTAGATACGTGCGCCTTTTCGATGTTTTCTTTTGTGTCATGCTAGCCCGGTCTGTAAGCACGTAGAATTTTGTCCAATGACCCCAAGCTGGTATCCTTCCGTTTGGCCAAATTACTTTTCGCCAAATTTCACTTCGCAAACAACTTATCGCCAAAGTTTCATTTCCCAAATAAACTTTTAGCAACTGTACTTTTCGCAACTAATTCATTTGGTCAAATTAACATTTGGCCAAATTTTACTTGGCAAATGTTTATATAGCAAATGTTTTATTTTGCCAAATATTATATCCCAAATAATTTGCTTGGTCAAATTGACACTTCACATACTTACGAGTACCCACCGTTACCTACAAATCAAAGCATAAGGCACGTGGTCATGGTTTTCACAATAATTTTATGTAAAACAGAGAGATTGCAGAAAATAGTATGGTTGCAAAAAGTAGGTATTGTAGAAAATAGTAGGTTAGGTTAGGTTAGAACAGTGACCCTTAATGCGCGAAGGCGAGCGAAGCGTGCCGCGGCAGCGGCCGCCGAGCGCTAGAATCATCTCTATTGTTAATGAATCATTTGGAAATTTCGATAAAAAGAATGAAATGTGAAAATTTATTTAGAAAAAAAATTATATTAACTACCCACTAAACAAAATAATAACCACAAGCTAATTTGTATTCCATTCTATGCACCAATCAAATTGTTTTGTAAATAGTTTATCGTGAAGTATTTTTGCCAAATGAAACATTTGGCAAAACATACTTTGCCAAACAATAATTTGCTAAACAATAATATGCCAAAAACGACATTTGCGAATTAAAAGTTTGCAATAAGTTGTTTTGCCAAATGAAAATTTGCGAAACGTTGTTTGCGATGTGATAATTTGGGAAACGTTTTTTGGCCAAACATTAGTAATCCCCCCAAGCTACCCATCCTTATCGCTCGCGCGGAATTATATTGCTGTCGCGACTGTGCGACGGGCGCCCGCAGTGAGTGTGCGAGCGCGATAGCAACATAATTAGTACGTGCGAGCGATAAGGATGGGTAGCTTGGGTTCATTGGACAAAATTCTACGTGCTCGCAGACCAGACTAGTAACTAGCCTAATTTTGAACTTGTTTTATGTAATTATTTCTTCTTAATCAGGTGAATTGGACAACGGCCGAGGCAGTGCTCGTCTGAACATGTTCCGGCACTTGCATGAAGTTAAGAGCGGTCGCACTTCTTCACTTAGCCACGAGATACTCGGCTTCGATGCTCAGGTGAGACAACAAACGGTACTATTCCCACCTCTCGTTCCCACCTGCTAAGGTAGCAGGAAGGCGCTGGACGCAGGCCGCTACCAACCGGCAATATGGGAAGCATTGGGGGAGGCCTATGTTCAGCAGTGGACGTCCTGTGGCTGAAATGAAGATGATGATGATGATTCTTACCTGCAACTCCTGTGTAGCCAGGATCTACAGCTTGACCGCCAATAACGCAACCAGTGAAGGTCAAGTTTAATTATCAACCTTTTGCAAAAAAAAAATTAAAAGAAAAACTAAGGTTTGCTATAGGTCTAGCGTTTAACACAGTCAGTGCCCGAGTTAAAGTATGGGAGCGGCACGGGAGGGTTGACATTGACATATTATGACGTGACAAAGCATACAATTCTGAAGTCTCGCTGACGTTTGACGACCCTGAAACACCCTCCCATGCCGCTCCCCTATCGCAAGCACTGACTAAGTTAAGCGCTAGACCTATAGCAACCTTATTCTCTGCTTTTTAAACTTTCGTAGATCTTTTTGCGTTGGGGTTTTTAAATTAAACTACCTACCTTTAGTTCTTTTTCAGTTGGGTTACACTTTTTAAAAGTTTTTTCTCAATAACAGGGTAACGTGGTGAACTACGGATGTTCGGAACTGATGACAGCGGAGCGTATTGGCGAGAGATCTGCCAAGCTGGTGTCTTTCCTGGATCTAGCAGGACACAGCAAGTATCAGCGGACTACGCTACACGGGCTGTCTGGGTACTGTCCACATTGGGCCATGCTGCTGGTAAGTCTAGACACAAAATCTAGGTAAAAACAGGCAATCTAGGTCCTAAGGTTATGGAAGTACCAGGCGCCCATAAGACTGGAAGAGTTTAAAACAAGAGACACGCAAATCCAGATACTAACTAATGTTAGATAAGTACCAGGCGCCCATAAGACTAGAGGAGTTCTAGAGTAAAGGAGCTGGTGTTTCCTGGATCTAGTGGGATACAGCAAGTACCAGCGGACGACGCTACACGGCCTGCTGGTAAGTCTAGACACAGAATCTAGGTAAAAAACAGGCAATATAGGTCCTAAGGTTATGGAAGTACCAGGCGCTCATAAGCCTGGAAGAGTTTAAACACAAGAGACTTGCAAATCCAGGTCCAATTCATTAACTAATGTTGGGTATGTACCAGGCGCCCATAAGACTAGAGGAGTTCTAGAGTAAAGGAGCTGGTGTTTCCTGGATCTAGCGGGACACAGCAAATATCAGCGGACTACGCTACACGGCCTGTCTGGGTACTGTCCACATTGGGCCATGCTGCTGGTAAGTCTAGACACAGAATCTAGGTAAAAAAACAGGCAACCTAGGTCCATAAGGGGACGAAAGCACCAGGCGTCCATAAGCCTAGGAGAGTTTAAAGTAACAGCGGACGACGCTACACGGTTTGTCTGGATACTGGGCCATGCTGCTGGTAAGTCTAGACAAATAGTCTAGGCAAAAAATCTAGGTCCTAAGGGTATGACAGTACCAGGCGTCCATAAGCCTGGAAGAGTTTAAACATTAACTAATGTTAGATAAGTACCAGGCGCCCATAAGGCTAGAGGAGTTCTAGAGCAAAGGAGTTGGTTTCTTTCCTGGATCTAGCAGGACACAGCAAATATCAGCGGACGACGCTACACGGCCTGTCTGGGTACTGTCCCCACTGGGCCATACTGCTGGTAAGTCTAGACACAGAATCTAGGTAAAAAAACAGGCAACCTAGGTCCAAAGTGTCTTATAAGGGGATGAAAGTACTAGGCGTCCATAAGCTTGGAAGAGTGAAACACAAGAGACGCGCAAATCACAACTGATGTTTCAAAAGTACCAGGCTCCCATAAGACTAGAGGAGTTCTAGAGTAAAGGAGTTGGTTTCTTTCCTGGATCTAGCGGGACACAGCAAATATCAGCGGACTACGCTACAGGTGCAATACATTAGTTAATGTTGGGTAAGTACCAGGCGCCCATAACACTTATAGGAGTTCTGAATAAAGTAGTGAGAGATCAGCTAAGCTGGTGTCTTTCTTGGATCTAGCGGGACACAGCAAGTATCAGCGGACTACGCTACACGGGCTGTCTGGGTACTGTCCACATTGGGCCATGCTGCTGGTAAGTCTAGACAACGAATCTAGGTCCAAAAACAGGCAATACTAAGCCTAGGAGAGTTTAAAGTAACAGCGGATGACGCTACACGGCCTGTCTGGATACTGTCCTCACTGGGCCATGCTGCTGGTAAGTCTAGGCAAAGAATCTAGGTAAAAAAACAGGCAATCTAGGTCCTAAGTGTCTTATAAGGGGACGACAGTACCAGGCGTCCATAAGCTTGGAAGAGTTTAAACACAAGAGACACGCAAATCCAGATCCAATACATTAAATAATGTTAGATAAGTACCAGGCGATCATAAGACTAGAGGAATTCTGGGTAAAGTAGTGAGAGATCTGCCAAGCTGGTGTCTTTCCTGGATTTAGCAGGACACAGCAAGTACCAGCGGACGACACTACACACACGGCCTGTCTGGGTACTGTCCACATTGGGCAATGCTGCTGGTAAGTCTAGACTAGAATTCTAGGTCCTAAAGTGTCTAATAACGGTATGAAAGTACCAGTCGTCCATAAGCCTCGAAGAGGTTAAGCTCTCACGCAAATCCGGGTCCAATAATGTAACTGTGCTGGACAAAGGCCTCACTCAGAGTTCTCCTGTGCTGCCTCATTCGGGCGCTTCCCGTGGTCTTAACTAAATCGTCGGTCCACCGAGAGAAGCTTGCATTGCGTTTTCTCCTCCGTGGTAGCTACTAGTCATGTGCCCCGCCCACTGCCAATGAGGGCTATCGTTTTAGCGCTCACCAGTTAGCGCCACTGTAGAGTAAGGTCCTGTCACTTGCTAGTAGCGATGACAGTGGCACCAACTGGTGAGCGCTAAGTGGTAGGAGGACTATCGCATTTGCACTCATCAAGATGGCGCCACTGTAGAGTAAGGTCCTGTCAATCGCCAGGGGTGCCAACTGTTATAGCCCGACCAGGAACATAAAAACCCTCGCCATGTTGCGGAAAACTAATGGTACTAATTTCTTTTAATGGCAACAGTAACTGAAAACTTCATTGACATGTCACCTTGCATGTCAGTCTATTGCTGTCAAAGTGTAAACAAACTTTATTTTAAATGTGCGCAATTGATTTTGTGAATTAAATTGCTAAAATCTTTTTATAGTCGTGAAAGAAAAGTGGTTCACAATGTGTTAAAGTATGTATTTGTCGAAGAGAAATACTAAGAGTTCGGACAATATTTTCATTGAATAATGTTTCCGACAAAGGTTGTCAAATTGACTGACATGTTTATCGTATAGTACAGTCCACTATGAAAATTAGCTGTGGTTTGTTTCAACTACCTATTTTGAAGATTTTTATCACTTTCTAAGTGTTGAATTTTATGGAATTGGGAAAGAAGTACCGAGTTTGAAGCGTTCATGAGCAGACATTGCAGTTGAATATTCAAGTTCTGAATTTGATTATTGATGAATAATAAAATAAATCCTACTAGCTCGATTGAAGGTTTCATTTAATTTATTTAAACCAGGTTACCTATAATAATATTTTTTCGTTAATTTATGAAAATATCAAATTAGCCCGTAATCCTGAATCTTGATACATAAAGTTAGCCTATTAATTTAACACAGGTACGACTGTACTCAGTGTTGCACTATCAAATGCAATTGACGCGCCTCTATGCCAGGGTTTTTATGTTCCTGGTCAGGCTATAAAAACGATAGCCCTCATTGAAGTTTGACAACGATTTTATTTTCTGCATAACAAGGCAGGTATTTTGTTTATAGTTAGTGACACACTTAGGCCGAGTTGTACTATCTTATTTTGACCGTGACTATAATATAACCGGTGTTTTTTGTATGGAGTTTGACATACTTTTGACGTTTGTTAAAGTTAAAGTAAAATAGAGCAACCCACCTTAGTGCGAGCTGGTGGAATGTCGATAATGTCGGCCTGCCTATGACCTAAATCACCTGCGCCTGGTCCAACGGTGATGGAATTAATTAGCCTTTGAAATTGTTCCAGATATCAGCCACAGCCGGTATCACCCGCATAACAGAGGAGCACCTAGGGCTCCTGCTAGCGCTGGACCTGCCTTTCTTCGCCGTCGTCTCCAAGTGCGACATCGCCGCGGCCGGCGTGCAGCCCGCGCTGCGACGGTTGGCCGAGCTGCTCAGACCACACGGGAAGGTAAAAAGGGGGGTTATTTGAGGGGGGCAGACCCAAAAAGACACGAGAGACAAAAAAAGACAGATCAGCCGGTGTCACCTAGGAGCCCTAGGGCTCCTACTATCACTTGAGTAATGTATCAGAAGTACCAGGCTCTCATATTCTCGAGGAGTTCTTTGGAAGAACTCAGTTGTCTTTCCTTGATCTGCTGACAGACCAGTCGGCGTCACCCTTGTATCAGAGGAGCCCTAGGGCTCCTTCTGGCGCTTGACTAATATCTCAAAAGTACCAGGCTCCCATACTACACAAGGAGTTCTTTTGAAGAACTCAGATGTCTTTCCAAGGAAAGACATCTGAGTCTTTCAGCAGATCAAGATCTGCTGAAAGACCAGCCGGCGTCACTCTGGTCACAGAGGAGCCCTAGGGCTCCTACTGACACTGACTAATGTGTCAGAAGTACCAGGCTCCCATACTACACAAGGAGTTCTCGGAATCTTACTTAAAAGCTACCAAGGGTATACTGTAAGTCACATAAGTACTAGGCTCCCATACTACTCGAGGAGTTCTCAAAATCTAGTAAGAATTCTGTGCAGTACAGTATAGGCTGTCACCCGCATAACAGAGGAGCACCTAGGGCTCCTGCTCGCGCTGGACCTGCCTTTCTTCGCGGTCGTCTCCAAGTGCGACATCGCCGCGGCCGGCGTGCAGCCCGCGCTGCGACGATTGGCCGAGCTGCTCAGACCACATGGCAAGGTAAAAAAAAGGGATTGGTTAAGGGGGTTTATTGCGGTGGAGCAGATAAAAAAGGGGGGGGGGGGGCAGACCCAAAAAGACACGAGAGAGACAAAAAGACAGATCAGCCGGTGTTACCTTTGTAACAGAGGAGCCCTAGGGCTCCTACTATCACTTGAATGTATCAGAAGTACCAGGCTCCCATACTACTCGAGGAGTTCTTTGGAAGAACTCTGGTGTCTTTCCTTGATCTGCTGAAAGACCAGCCGGCGTCACTCTGATCACACAGGAGCCCTAGGGCTCCTTCTGGTGCTTGACATTGCAACGGGGCGTCTTAGCTAGCTCAGTCTGACACCCCGCTGTTTAGTACTAAGTCCCAGTTCGCCTTCTGCGATGAGGGATGTGTACAGGGATATTTGACCAAGGAAACGCACAATCAATAACACAATGGCACTCAGGTTCCACAATAGTTTACTTATTCTAGTTTCACTGACTCTAAATTACTATTATTTAAATAATGAACAAGTTATTCCACAATTGCAAATCTACTATGACAAGAGGGATAGCGACGCGCCCGGTTCGCGTCCCGAGACTAGTTTACGTATCCGCGAGAGGGGCGGCGCCCTGTGCGAGGTTTAGCAAGTGTTAGTTTGGATACTTATAAACTAGGGGGGTAGGATGGTCCGCTCACCAAATCGGTAACCGAGGTCAACGAAGTGGGGGTTCGAGTACCAAAGGTAAAAAGGCTTGGGACCTACGTGGCGAGTGGGGAGGAATCCAGGAAGGGTGGCAGCGGGATTGCTACCGCAGGTCGGGATTGAGTAAAGCATGCACTCGGTAAGGATTGGAATGTGTATACAGGCAACGATGGTTCGCTCGTGTCACGGAAACCGCGCGAGCCGAAAGTCCTATCGAGCCAGGTTAGTGGGAACAGTGAGGGTAGCTATTCGCTAGGGACTCTTGCGTAATTAGCCGTAGACGCGCGCGCGATCGTCTGGCTGTTACGATGGCTCCCGAGCGAATGCTAGGCGCCCGCGGTCGCCGCCGTCTCTTATATTAACTCGGTCCGTGCGGCGTGCGGCCGCGCAGCCGTAGGGTTGTCAAAATCTCCGCGCTCGGTGCTAGGGCTGTCGATGCGTCGCAGGGCGCGTCACAAACAAGAGGGATAGCGACGCGCCCGGTTCGCGTCCCGAGACTAGTTTACGTATCCGCGAGAGGGGCGGCGCCCTGTGCGAGGTTTAGCAAGTGTTAGTTTGGATACTTATAAACTAGGGGGGTAGGATGGTCCGCTCACCAAATCGGTAACCGAGGTCAACGAAGTGGGGGTTCGAGTACCAAAGGTAAAAAGGCTTGGGACCTACGTGGCGAGTGGGGAGGAATCCAGGAAGGGTGGCAGCGGGATTGCTACCGCAGGTCGGGATTGAGTAAAGCATGCACTCGGTAAGGATTGGAATGTGTATACAGGCAACGATGGTTCGCTCGTGTCACGGAAACCGCGCGAGCCGAAAGTCCTATCGAGCCAGGTTAGTGGGAACAGTGAGGGTAGCTATTCGCTAGGGACTCTTGCGTAATTAGCCGTAGACGCGCGCGCGATCGTCTGGCTGTTACGATGGCTCCCGAGCGAATGCTAGGCGCCCGCGGTCGCCGCCGTCTCTTATATTAACTCGGTCCGTGCGGCGTGCGGCCGCGCAGCCGTAGGGTTGTCAAAATCTCCGCGCTCGGTGCTAGGGCTGTCGATGCGTCGCAGGGCGCGTCACAACATTAGTAGGTGACAGGTGTCCACAAAAGTACCAGGCTCCCATACTACTCGAGGTATTCTAGGAACATGGTCAATAGCTACCAAGGGTATACTCGTACTGTATAGGCACAATACTAGGTGAGCTTGTAACAGTGGAGCCCTAGGGCTCCTTACTGGCGCTGCACTAATGTCTCAAAAGTACCAGGCTCTCATACTAGTCGAGAAGTTAGGGAGAAGGTACCAAGGATGGCACAAAGTACCAGGCTTCCATACTACTTGAGGAGTTCTAGGAACGTAATAGGGGCTCTGTATAGAACAGACTGTTCCAGGTGTTCCGTGTCCTATAAGTTTTTGGTTATTGTATTTGTCTCTCTCTTTCCCAGAAACCATTCCTGATCACTGATGAGAACTTAGCGCGGAACTGCGTGGCGCCACAGAACTTGATACTGGACACCATAGACAACGGGGAGGATGGGGCGCCCGTGCAAAAGGAGGAGGAGTGAGTTTTGTCTATGTTATTACTTTTTGTCTATAGTCTATGTCATTGGAATAGAGAACTTAGCGCGCACTTGATACTGGACACCATAGACAACGGGGAGGATGGGGCGCCCGTGCAAAAGGAGGAGGAGTGCGTCTTGTCTATGTTATTAGCCTCATTACGTTATGAATAGTCCTTCGAGCCGGATATGAATAAGCGACAGGATTCAGTTCTTTAGTCTTCATTCTTCAGCAGTTTTTATGGATGCACAATAACTATAAGTGTGCATTTGCAAATATTTATCAAAATTTTTCAATCATTTTAACTGTGTACGGGTATTTGCAAAGTGCTTTGCAAACATGTTGACAAATATCTTGTCACATATCTGTGGACTGCTTTTGTCCTATTGTAATAACTAAATAATGCAGTTATTTGTCTACTTTATTAACATGTTATTTGTCCACAGATCACCTCTAGAAAGGGTGTGCGTGTTTCCCGTATCGTGCGTGCGTGGGAGCGGTCTCAATGCGCTACACGCTTACCTACTAGCGCTACAGCCGCCGAATGCTAGGCACACCGCGCTACACGTAAGTTGTATTTAAGTTTAGGTCGACAAAGAGAGTTAACACAAGCAATGATTGTATAGTCAAAGAATTCTGAAATGTCAAGTGGCAGAAGTCGAAAGGGATGGGTCAGAATTGATAGAAGCGCCCTCCTACAAATGTCATAATTATATTTTATGGTTGTTTCACGTAGCAAAAATCGGAAGTAATAATCTAGTATTGATGGTGACGCCCTCCTGTCAGTGTGGTGCGGTTTAGTATTTGACATGTCTGTATACGCTGACATCTTGCGTTGTAGGACTGACAAGTTTTTTCTGTCTCTCTTGCAAGGAGACACACCTCTTTACACGTGAATGGACCAATGCTATTCTACAGCTATTCGATTGATAGTTCTCTGTCTACATATCGAACTGCGGATGACGAATTAGCGGTAGTGTCCGACCGAATATGGATTTTCAGCCGAAAACGGAAACGAAAACGAAGCTTCGGCTGCAGTCTCATTTTCGGCCGAAAACGAAAACGAAAACGAAAATGACCTTCAACTCTCAAATTTCAATCTGAAATTATGTAAAAACTTTGAAAATCGTTAATGTTTTGACCAAAAACATAATGACGTTTGACAGTTGATTTTCAAAGATTGATTATAGAAAACCGGCATTAAAACACAAAAATATTAATCATGAATTCTTAGTAGAATATTATTTCCGGTGTATATTGAAATATTGGGAAGTGAAGAAGAAATAAAGGGTGTCCAGTGGGAATTTTTTAACTTCAAAAATGAATACAAATAAATTAATGATTTTTTATTACTAATGCAAACTGGAGTTTAACAATGTGGATTAATTTTTTTATAGGCAATGTCTTTTAAATGATGCCCGTTTTACTATAGGCACTCTCACAGCCGGACCATTACATTCGCAACTATGCGAGAGCAAATCGCGCTAATAATTTTCCTGCAACTTCACGGCGGATATTTTCTTACAGAATCTGAATTATTTAAGGATTGTTTGCTGTAAACTTTTGACTTGAGATATCCCCACAAGAAAAAGTCGCATGGTGTGAAATCTGGTGACCGAGGCGGCTAGGGTATGTCCCTGTACTTGCTGATCATTTATTTGAAAAAAAAAATAGTCCTCAGTGTCTCCATCGAGGTACTCTCCCTGTGTGGTGAGACACCTTCTTGCTGAAATAGAGTTACGTAGTTGACCGGGATGCAGTTGCAGTTGTGGTATAAGACATTCATCGATCATTCGACAATACATTTCAAATACTTATTGCTCAACTGCGAACGCTCTGTAGGCTCCCAACCAGTGACTCATGGCGTATTTCAAATCCGCATAAGACTCTATTTTGAAACAATTAAACTTAATGAAAACTCTTTGAGTTTATTGTATTCAATTTTGAACTTGGAAAATTGTCGCTGGACACCCTTTACAACGTAACCTCACTTCACAACTTCAAAAGAGTGTGACAATACCGCGTCCGTTCAAGTCTGATTGGAACCATGAGTGCACCAGATTCACTCCCGAAGATATCGGAACAATAAACGTCACCATCTTATTCACGTATTTTTGATATTCGGTTTGGCCGAAGCTTCGGCTGGTTTTTGGCCGAAAACGAAAATATGGCCGAATGTCCATTTTTTGGCCGAAAATGGCCGAAAACGAAAACGAAAACGAATATTCGGTCGGTCACTAATTAGCGGTCGCGAGACGTATGAGACGATGAAATGGCAAATATTTGAGAACGAACACGATAGCTAACATGTGACTTGGTTACTTAGGAGGGGTTAGAGACCTTTTATGGGGGGAGGGGGAGGGGTATCCCTCTTGGGCGGTGCTGATTGGGGGATAATTCATTCGGATTTAGCATAACAATGTTGTTTCAGGAAAGCTGCGAGTTCCAAATCGACGAGATTTTCCACGTGGGGGATACAGCGGGGCCAGTTGTAGGTGGACTTATGACGCGAGGACAACTGTACGAAGGCGATCGCCTCATCATCGGTGAGTGACGCTACACTTACACTACTACTTATATCCTATCATCATCATCATTTCAGCCATAGGACGTCCACTGCTGAACATAGGCCTCCCCTAATGCTTTCCACGTTGATCGATTGGTGGATCGATCGAATCTTATATCCTATACCCCACATCAATTCCCATTACAGGTCCAATGTCCATGAGACGTGGTCTCAGCATCGAAGAGTGACATAAGTGCAACTATAACATTCCCTAACACAAAAAGTTCGTTATTATTTTATCTGCCGGCTTTCTCTATCCTAATCCAAACAGGCGTTTTATACGCTAAAGTAAACGATTGCTCGCTTAGTAGTTGGTGGTCAGGGGGCCTAGTGTGAGTTTTTTACAAACGCGCTCCGTCAAAAAATGACATTAAATGTATGACGGATTGTACAGCGCCCTTAGCGGGAAACTTTCAAAAACAAAAATGTTTATATATAGTTCCAAAATACTGGACTGTCCTGTCGATGACATTGACAGTGGGGCGCCACCGTCAATACCGGATCGCTGGTTCAGATTTTTGCCATGTTGGAAACCATATAGTTGAACGATGGTAGCGCCCCTCTGTCATTGAGTTTGGCGGGACAGTTCAGCGTGGGTCATCTATATACATTATTTTAACGCGCTCACGCAAACAAACTTGGTTACCGACACACCATCATAGAAGAAAATAGAGTTATTCTAGTGTCAAGTGGAAGCAACTTAACACAAAAAGTGTCTTTAAGTCTGCTCAGAAAGTGAGTGATTTCATGTTGGATAAATTAAAATAAAATACATATTCACTGGTGGATAGTCCTCCACTCCTCCTTCACAGTTGGCGCCACTAGCGAGTGACAAGACCTTTCTCTACAAGGGCGCCTTTCTGGTGAAATCAAATGTGATGTGTGTGTTCCAAAATCCTATAGTTCCAAAATACTGGACTGTCCTGTCGATGACATTGACAGTGGGGCGCCACCGTCAATACCGGATCGCTGGTTCAGATTTTTGCCATGTTGGA
Source organism: Ostrinia furnacalis (assembly GCF_004193835.3). NCBI lineage: Eukaryota > Metazoa > Arthropoda > Insecta > Lepidoptera > Crambidae > Ostrinia > Ostrinia furnacalis. The sequence continues at coordinate 142,050 of NW_021133556.1, read as the reverse complement.
AACCATATAGTTGAACGATGGTAGCGCCCCCCTGTCATTGAGTTTGGCGGGACAGTTCAGCATGGGTCATCTATAACAACATGATGATGAACTGTCCTATCCATGACATTGACAGTGGGGCGCCACCGTCAATACCGGATCGCTGCTTCCGATTTTTGCCATGTTGGAAACCATATAGTAGAACGATGGTAGCGCCCCCCTGTCATTGATTTTGGTGGGACAGTTCAGCGTGGGTCATCTATAGTCACCGCTTCAGCACTTACCAGTGTGTGACACTAGCAAGTGACAGGACCTTACTCCACAACTGGTGAGAGCAAATAAGATACTTATTCCTCTTTATTTTTCCCCAGGTCCATTCGAAACGGGCGAGTTCCGTCAGATATCAGTCCGCACAATCTACCGCAACCGCGCTCGTTGCGGTGGCGTGCGAGCGGGACATTGTGCCAGCCTCGGGCTCGCGCTCCCGCCGGGACAAGGGTCTGTCAGGCTGCGAGCGGGAATGGTGCTGTTGGGAGCTCCCGAGGGAGACGCCAAGCCGGTCAAGTTTGGCGCTTGCGTGGGCGCTTGCAAGAGCAATGACCAGGTGAGAGGTACTAGGCTCCCAGAGGTACATAGGAGGTTTCACAGCTTCAGCTATAGAAGCCCTAGATGACTGCCAAGTGACACTTCTTCCACTTTTCAAAGGAGAGAAGTAGCTAGAGGTACTAGGCTCTCATAGATGCTAAGCCAGCAGTTTTACAGAGGCAGCTGATGACTGCCAGCCAAGAAGACCAGACCATCATATTGGTTTTCATAGCCAGGAGTCACTTCATCATCAGAAGTTGGAGATATTCTGGTAAAAGCGTAGACAGCGCTCTAAAAAGTACCAGGCGCCCATAGTTGCTAAAGAGATCGCCTACCAAGCACTATATGGGGGGTAATGACTACATACTACGAAACCGTGCTACGAATTCGTAGCACAATGCGCGCTCGTAGCAGTACCGTAGTCTCGTAGCAGCGACTCATACTACGAGTCGCGCTGGTAGAAGTAGCTAAAAGTACCAGGCTCCCATAGATGCTAAGGAGTATATAAGTTCGCACGATCTAACTACCGCGGGGTTTCTCCAAAGCTTCGAATGTTTCTATCGCTCTCTCGCAGTAGCATGAGTGACAGTGACAGATAGACCCGATACATAACCAGCGTTTCGGAGTGGTTTTGCTGGTTCCCACTGCGCCAGCCTCGGGCTCGCGCTCCCGCCGGGACAAGGGGCTGTCAGGCTCCGAGCGGGAATGGTGCTGTTGGGAGCTCCCGAGGGAGACGCCAAGCCGGTCAAGTTTGGCGCTTGCGTGGGCGCTTGCAAGAGCAATGATCAGGTAATTAGTAGCTAGAGGTACTAGGCTCCCATAAGTACATAGGAGGCATCACAGGTTTGGCTACAGAAGCACTAGATGGACTCTGTAAAATGACACTTATTCCACTCTTCAAAGGAGAGAAGTAGCAAGAGGTACTAGGTAGCAGGCAGCCAAGAAGACCAGACCATCGTATTGGATTTCATAGTCAAGAGTCACTTCATCATCAGGAGTGGGAGATATTCTGGTAAAAACGTAGACAGCACTCCGCAAAGTACCAGGCGCCCATAGTTGCTAAAGAGATCGTCTATCAAGCACTATGAAGGCATGTGCTACGAATCCATAGTACAATGCGCGCTCGTAGCAGTACCGTAGCATCGTAGCAGCGACTCATACTACGAGTCGCGCTGGTAGAAGTAGCTAAAAGTACCAGGCTCCTACTATAGATTCGACTACCACAAGCGCGGGGTTACTTCAAAGCTTCGAATGTTGCCATCCCTCTCACGCAAACCGAGATACCAGCATGAGCGACAGTGACAGATAAACCCGATACATAACCAGCGTTTCGGAGTAGCCCTGCTGGTTCCCACTGCGCCAGCCTCGGGCTCGCGCCCCGCCGGGACAAGGGTCTGTCAGGCTCCGAGCGGGAATGGTGCTGTTGGGAGCTCCCGAGGGAGACGCCAAGCCGGTCAAGTTTGGCGCTTGTGTTGGCGCTTGCAAGAGCAATGATCAGGTGTGTACTAGGCTCCCATAGGTACTATCGGGGACTCGAACGCCTTGACACCTTAAGGGCCTAAATTGTTTGCACACACACGCTCGATTTTGCTCCGCCCCCGTTCATTCATATTTCGAGTCTAAGCAGCGTCGGCGCACCACTGTAGATGTTTGCCCTAGCAAACCAAGCTCTATGTAAAGCACTTAGGATTGAGTATTGCTTATTACCCGCATCCGGAGCGCTCGTTTGGCAACGTCGCATTTTAGTCAATTTGAAACCCAATTAAGAATCGCTACAAAATATTATATGAGGCTTCGTGTAAAATTTGAACTAGCGATTGCCCGCTCGGGTCACAAAATTGCTATCGCACATTCCGAGGTAACTATGCAATTTCCCGAGAAAAAAGTAGCCCTTTCTACAATTATTGTTGATATTATGAGTGTAAATCTCATGATATTAGTTTAGCTAGTTAGGGCGAGAAATACAAAATCATACAATTACTTTCGAATTTTACTTATTTAATAGGTATTTAATTTATTCGGAACTAATAATTTAAAACAATATGTTATTGAATTAATTAGTAAAGAGTTAAGGAATATTTGTGGCTTAAAAACAATTATTGTAAGATCTGGCTATAAAAGCAGACAGACCTCGTATAAAAACACAATATTAAAAAAAATACATATCTATTTGTTTGTAACCAAATTCTATTATTAAAATTCTAAGGCTCAGTTGCACCATCTTACTTTGACTTTAACAAACGTCAAAATTCTGTCAAACTCCATACAAAAAGCACCGGTTACCGTTATAGTTACGGTCAAAGTTAGATGGTGCAACTCAGCCTAAAACTAAGAAAGATTGAAGAAAAAGAAACATTTCGTTTTAAACCTTAACCCTATGACAATAAAGTGCACAATGGTATTTCGTATTGCAACCTAAGCCCTGATTGTCTCTTATTGGTCGTAGTAAAAATATAGTAAAATGCGTGACCAATTAGAGACGGGGTGAGCACGTGACCGGAGCGATGCGCTTACGCTAAAATTTCTACAAAGTGGTCAGGCGGAAGAGTCCCCGATAGTACACAGGAGGCATCACAGGTTTAGCTGCAGAGACACTAAGGACATCCCCAAGTGACAATTTCTAGCAGAGAAGCAGCAACAGGTACCAGGCTCCCATAGATGCTTAGGAGGTAGCAAGCAGTTGTACAGAGACTGCCAGCCAAGAAGACCAGACCATCATCACCATCATGGACTTCATAGACCCTCAGGAGTTGGAGATATTCTGGTAAAAGCGTAGACAGCAATCCAAAAAGTACCAGGCGCCCATAGTTGCTATAGAGGTCTTCTAACTAGCACTATGTAAGGTCGTACTACGAATCCGTAGCACAATGCGCGGTCGTAGCAGTACCGTAGCATCGTAGCAGCGACTCATACTACGAGTCGCGCTGGTAGAAGTAGCTAAAAGTACCAGGCTCCTATAGATGCTTAGGAGTAGTCACTCCGCACGATCGACTACCACAAGCGCGGGGTTACTTCAAAGCTTCGAATGTTGCCATCCCTCTCGGGTGTGTAATGTATGATATAACTACATATCATATAATACTTAGAGGATATAACATCAAATTATATAAAATCGTTTAATATAATAATTATTTACTATAATAAACGAATAATATAATTTTAAAACGAATAATTTTAAGACAAATAACTATTAACTGATATAAAATGGTTTGATATAATGAATATTTTCTATAAAACTTACAATGTATACTATTTAAAACAAATAACATTCAAATCATATAAAAATAAAATGTCGAACAATCAAATGAGATAAAATTATTTTCCTATAAAACTTAAATCATATAACAATAATAGTTTTATATAAAGTTCATTTGTTATAATAAGCATTGCATGCAGCAAGCAAGCAAGCGAGCAAGCAAGCAAGCTAGCAAGCAAGCTGGCATGCAGGCAAGCAAGCAGGCAAGCAAGCTAGCAAGCAGGCAAGCAAGCTAGCAAGCAGGCAAGCAAGCAGGCAAGCAAGCAAGCAAGCAAGCAAGCAAGCAAGCATGCAAGCAGGCAAGCAAGCAAGCAAGCAAGCAAGCAGGCATGCAGGCATGCAGGCATGCAGCATGCAAATTTGACTAAAAACTTGAGACTTCTGTCACGGCTCCGGCACTGCGGGGCTCTGGCGGTCCCTCGCGTGCTAATCGTCGCAGATGGCTTTCGCTCGACACCGCGTCTTCGGCTTGCTGGCCGGCTTGGCCGGCCAGCCTCAGCCGCGACGCCTCGCTTCCAGCCACCTGCTCCTCAGCCCGCGGGCCGCCTCGCCCCTCCGTGCCTACGCGCTTCTAAATTACACTCTAGGGGTAGGGCAGACAAGACTACGTGGAGTCGGTTTTACGGCGATTCGTTTTTGTCACTAAAGTCATTTATAAGTCAAGCTAAAAAAGAACATACTTAAAGTTATATCTATCAGAAATTATATCAATTAAAGAGTATAACAAATAATATTTATTAGAAGTAATGGTTATGTGAAATAATATTTATATTAAACAAAATTACATCAAATGAGTCTTAGATTAAGTAAGGTTTATATCAAATGTCTTTATGCGTTGTGATTGGTATCTGAAATGATATTATTAGAAATGATTTACTTTATGAAGTAAACATTATATGTTAAAAAATTATATCAAGTGTTATTATAACATACGTTTATTATACAATATGAACGTTATTGAAATGAATTTATATCATATAAACTTATATAAACTGTCACGCACCCATCCCTCTCACGCAAACCGAGTTGCCAGCATGAGCGACAGTGACAGATAGACCCGATACGTAACCAGCGTTTCGGAGTAGCCCTGCTGGTTCCCACTGCGCCAGCCTCGGGCTCGCGCTCCCGCCGGGACAAGGGTCTGTCAGGCTCCGAGCGGGAATGGTGCTGTTGGGAGCTCCCGAGGGAGACGCCAAGCCGGTCAAGTTTGGCGCTTGTGTGGGCGCTTGCAAGAGCAATGACCAGGTGAGAGTACTAGGCTCCCAGAAATACACAGGAGGTATCACAGGTTTAGCTACAGAGACCCTAGATGACTGCCAAGTGACACTTCTTCCGCTCTTCATAGGAGGAAGTAGCAAGAGGTACTAGGCTCCCATAGATGCTTAGGAGGTAGCAGGCAGCCAAGAAGACCAGACCATCATATTATTGGTTTTCATAGCTAGGAGTCACTTCATCATCAGAAGTTGGAGATACTGGTAAAAGCGTAGACAGCGCTCTAAAAAGTACCAGGCGCCCATAGTTGCTAAAGAGATCGCCTACCAAGCACTATATGGGGGGTAATGACTACATACTACGAAACCGTGCTACGAATTCGTAGCACAATGCGCGCTCGTAGCAGTACCGTAGTCTCGTAGCAGCGACTCATACTACGAGTCGCGCTGGTAGAAGTAGCTAAAAGTACCAGGCTCCTATAGACACTTAGGAGTAGTCAGTCCGCACCATCTACCACAACCGCGGAGTTACTTCAAAGCTTCGAATGTCTCTATCGCTCTCTCGCAGTAGCATGAGTGACAGTGACAGATAGACCCGATACGTAACCAGCGTTTCGGAGTAGCCCTGCTGGTTCCCACTGCGCCAGCCTCGGGCTCGCGCTCCCGCCGGGACAAGGGGCTGTCAGGCTCCGAGCGGGAAAATGGTGCTGCTGGGAGCTCCCGAGGGAGACGCCAAGCCGGTCAAGTTTGGCGCTTGCGTGGGCGGGCGCTTGCAAGAGCAATGACCAGGTGAGCTAGAAGTACTAGGCTCTTATGAGTACACAGGAGGCATCACAGGTTTGGCTACAGTAGCACTAGATGACTGTAAAATGACACTTCTTCCACTCTTCAAAGGAGAGAAGTAGCAAAAGGTACCAGGCTCCTTTACGTGCTTAGGAGGTAGCATGCAGAGGTGCAGTAGATGACTGCTAGCCTAGAAGAATAGACCATCATATTATTGGATTTCATAGCCAGGAGTCACTTCATCATCAGGAGTTGGAGATATTCTGGTAAAAGCGTAGACAGCAGTCGAAAAAGTACCAGGCGCCCATGGTTGCAAAAGAGATAGTCTATCAAGCACTATGAAGGCATGTGCTACGAATCCGTAGCACAATGCGCGCTCGTAGCAGTGCCGTAGCCTCGTAGCTGCGACTCATACTACGAGTCGCGCTGGTAGAAGTAGCTAAAAGTACCAGGCTCCTATAGATGCTTAGGAGTAGTCAGTCCGCACGATCTAACTACCGCGGGTTTATTCCAAAACACATTATTCAAAGTGTCTAATGTTGCCATCCCTCTCACGCAAACCGAGATGCCAGCATGAGCGACAGTGACAGATAGCCTTGATACGTAACCAGCGTTTCGGAGTATCCCTGCTGATTCCCACTGCGCCAGCCTCGGGCTCACGCTCCCGCCGGGACAAGGGTCTGTCAGGCTCCGAGCGGGAATGGTGCTGTTGGGAAGCTCCTGAGGGAGACGCCAAGCCGGTCAAGTTTGGCGCTTGCGTGGGCGCTTGCAAGAGCAACGACCAGGTGAGGAATAGCTTGAGGTACTAGGCTTCCATAAGTACATAGGAGGCATCACAGGTTCAGCTACGGAGGCCCTAAATGACTGGCCAAGTGGCACTTCTTCCACTCTTCATAGGAGGAAGTAGCAAGAGGTACTAGGCTCTCATAGATGCTTAGCCAGCAGTTTTACAGAGGCTGCTGATGACTGCCAGCCAAGATGACCAGACCATTATATTGGATTTCATCGCCAGGAGTCACTTCATCATCAGGAGTTGGAGATATTATAGTAAAAGCGTAGACAGCAGTCCAAAAAGTACCAGGCGCCCATAGTTGCTAAAGAGATCGTCTATCTAGCACTATGTAGGGTCGTACTACGAATCCGTAGCACAAGACGTGCTCGTAGCAGTACCGTAGCCTCGTAGCTGCGACTCATACTACGAATTAAAAGTCGCAAAGGCAGCAAAGGATACCAGGCTTCCATAGATGCTTAGGCTTAAGAGTATCTCAAATTCAAATTATTTATTGCATGTCACATGGGTAAGGGTTGACAAGAACATAATATTGAACATGTGACGCCCAGTGAAGGCGTTGCAAAAACTTAAAAATAACATTAAAATAGATAATTATTTGTCAAACTAAAATAAAATTAAATATCTCAGTACATAAATGAGCTCGTAGCAGTACCTACTGTAATATACTACGAGTCGTAGCATTAAAGACACTCGTAGCAAACAAACATTAGTCGTAGCAACTCTTCGTAGCATTGAGAATAATGGTAGCAACTTGTACTAGAACACTCGTAGCAAACAAATATTGGCCGTAGCAACTCATACTAAGAGTTGTAGCATCAAAATACTTGTGAAATGTAGGGTTTGACCTACACTGGAAAATGGAGGATTTGGCCAACACTGCCCACACTGGCCAGACGGGTTGGCCAGAGGGCTTTTAAGCCATGTATTCATTAGGCAACATTTGTTGATAAACTGTTTATGACTAGTGTGAAACAAGTTTACCATAAACAGGTTTCTGAAACTTGGCCGTCCACACTTGCTCTCCACTCATAGCGGGGAGCACGGCAACATGTATCATAAACAATGTTTCATCACCTATGTTTATGGACTGTTTATAAACTGTTTACAGAGATGATGAAACATTGTTTATGAACAGTTTATAAACAGTGTTTATCAACAAATGTTGCCTAATGAATACATGGCTTTAGTGTGAGTTCACATCAAAGTTAAACGTCCTCACTAGGGAGCGCGTTAAAAAAATGTATGAAAATTTTACTTCTTGAAAGTTTCCGCTAGGGGCGCTGTACTATCCGTCATACATATACGAGTAATGTCACTTTTTTACGCTTTGATGTAAACTCACACTAAGCCCTCTGATGCTCGCATATTTGTTCCTTAGTCAAATACTTTAAATTTTAGGTTCAGGGTTCGGTTCCCGGCCGGGCAGAAATTGTAATGATGAACTTTAATTTCTGTGACGGGTCTGGGTGTTTTCTATGTATAATATTTATGTATTTACAAAAAAAAGTATTCAAGTATGTTTATATCCGTTGTCTAGTACCCATAGTACAAGCTTTGCTTAGTTTGGGACTAGCGGCGCAGTGCAAAATGTCCTACGATATTTATTTATTCTATTTTATTGTTCCAGGCTAAAGAAATAGTGCTAAACCATCAACAGAACGCCAAAGACAAGAAGAATCGCAAAAACGTTCGCCGGAAAAACAAGAACCTACTCCAAGACCTGGCCAACGTCGAGAACTGCCTGACGAAGGCCATAGACAACGACCAGAACATCTACAAGTCGGACAGCGAGAGCGTGGACAAGATAGAGGATGCTTATAGGTGAGACTTATGCCCAGAACAGACGGTGAAACGCAACTGCAACGAAACTGGAACTTTCCGATGATTCTGATGAATGAAACTGAAACTGAAAGTTTCAAACTGGTAGCGTCATGTGTGGTCTCTCAACAGACGCTATGGCAGAAACTTTGATGCAACTCAAAAGTAACTAGCAGTTGCAGTTTCGTTGCAGTTGCGTTTCACCGTCTGTTCTGCTCTTTAGCTCTTGAGTGGCGACCACGGGCTGGAAGACGTAGCGTGGGCAGGCCTCCCACTAGGTGGACCGACGATCTGGTGAAGGTCGCGGGAGGTGCCTGGATGCGAGCGGCGCAGGACCGGTCTTTGTGGAAATCCTTGGGGGAGGCCTTTGTCCAGCAGTGGACGTCTTTCGGCTGAAACGAACGAACGAGACTTAGCTATGAGATAGCCCGCGGCTTCGCCCGCGGATGAAATTGCAACAAAATAGTGACATTGTATGTGTAAACAAACAATACCATCCATTAAAGGCTCCAGACATCAGTATGCAGCAGAATCAGCGCAATAAAAAAATAGCGCAATATTTTGTTGCAATTTCTTACAAAACTTGCGCGCAAAAAGCAAATCTAGTATGAAAATCATCAAACTTCTAATGCTCGTAACTCAGGTCAGACTGAGTTTAGAGGTATACATGTCATAGTAAGTTTGGTTTATTACACTATTTTGTAATCAAAAAACAAAGATTGGTCGATGGCCGCGCGAAAAAAAAAAAGACGCCACCTTCCATACAAAATCTGGCATTGCCATTTAAGATATTTTATGTATCGCTGTTGACGGAAAAAAACATCCTCCTGTGCCGCTCACATACCTCAGGCACTGACTTGAGTTAAGCCATAGACCTATAAAGGCAAGCTATGACGTCACATTTTCGCTATTTCAATTAGTTTTCGTATAGGACGCGCACCGAGAGTTGATCAACACAAGCATAGATCTGTGTACGCTCGTCGCGTTAACATCTTGCGTAGTCTCACTGACAAGTGTTTTCTGTCTCGCTTGCACACTTTATCAAGAGCGAGGTAATAAGTGTAATTCAAATCTTAACTTGAATGTGTAATGTGTTGTGTTTTGTATTAAAATATTGCATCAGTGTCACTCAACTTTCGTTGCGCGACCTATACATGCTTAAAGCTCGGTTTCCACCAACGCAGAGCGGAGCGGAGAATTGTTTTGAACAACCAATCTGTTCGCGATCGCGAGTGATATAAAACCTATTTGGATATTGTGACAGTGAAAAATCATACGGCATTCTTTTGTTTTACTCTCTGTCGGTTGGATTCGATCTGTACACAAGTCTGTTGAAATTATTTCGCATTTTTACTTTAAAATATACCTGATTCCCTTCACAATCAGATGTCATTCAGATAGGATGAAAATCTAAATGGCTATTTAAAACATTTCTCCGCTTTTCTTGGTGGAAACCTTACTTAGTTTAGGGCTAGTTGGCGCTGTATAAAAGTTCAATAATATTTGTTTATCTATTTTTTCTTGTAGATCTGACAGTGAAGGCGAGAAGGACAAATCGGACGGGGAGTGCACCTGCCGAGACGCGGTCTTACTGGAAGACCCCAACAATCCAAGGGGCTGCATATTCTTCCAGGTAAGTTCAAATTCAAATGTTTATTCAGTACATAGGCCCTTTCCAGGGATATACACGTCCCAAATATAGCTTGCCCAGTAGGGACACAATCAACAAAACAAGATTTTAGTGTTTCGCGTTCCATTTCAACTAAAATAAAGAAACACGGGTCTCAACGGGTTGGATTTTCTGTAAGCCTTCAAGCAGCTTTCTAAATAAAGAAATCCGTCAACAAAAACATATCAATATCAACGAAATTGCCTACAAAAAATGTTGAATGTTGACAGCGTGGCGTGTTTTGCCCTATACAATCAACAAAAACTTAAGATTTTAAACTTTTGCGTAGAGAAACACGGTTGTCAACAAAAACACATCAACATTCAACGAAATTGCCTACAAAAAATGTTGAATGTTGACATTTTTTTGTTGATTGTGTAAGAAAACACGCGCTGGAGACCCGGCTTAGGCTGCGTTTCCACCAACCATCAGTAAATGAAGCGATTCTATTGGTTCTCTCCCTCGCTACGCATCCTCGCACGTATCTGGTGGAAACGCAGCCGTAATGTCGTCACAGAGTATGTCTAGGTGTGCGATATCATAAAAGTACTGAACAGTTTTGATGAAATCTTTACCGGTTAAGTTTTTACTTACTTTTGTAAGCAAACATTATTATTTTAATAGTAACTAAAGTATGTGATTATTTGTACAGGCGTCAGTGCACGTGCTAAGGCACTCCACAGCGATTTATCCTGGTTTCCAATGCACAGTGCACGTTGGAAACGTGCGACAGACTGCTATCATCGAGGTAAGCGTTACAAACAGGGTGTGTGTAATATTAGACCAAAACTTAACGCTTGAAAATAATTTATTACATACTAACATTTGAAAAAAAAAATTAAAAGTTAAAATATTTTTCTATAGTCTGGTAGTAACTAGGCGAGCACTTAATTAATAAATTTTGAGACTTACCCTTAGTTGTTGAACGCTGTTTTAAAATGACATTTCCATAAACATCACTTTAAAACACTGTTCAACGAGCGTGTAAGTTTTATTAGTAAGGGGGTTAAGGTTCATTTTTCAACCGTCAGATATCTTTTATCAGAAGAATACAATTTACATTTTGACACATTTCCCGTACAGAAACAATCAATAGGCCAATTTAATTTTTCAGATAAATATTCGATTATTGAAAAATCTATTCTTAATTCATTTTAACTATTTTCTAATAATTATGTTCCCAGGGCATCCTGTCCCGCAATAACGAGGTGCGAGCGGGAAGCGGCGCGTCGCTCGTGTTCCGTTTCACGCGCAATCCTGAATACCTGGTCACGGGCCGGCGGCTGCTGCTTACGGCGGGACAGGGGACCAGGTATGGATCACTTTGTACTTGCCATGACTTTATATCGAACATACAGGGTGTCCCAAAAACAATGGATAACCCTGTAGCCATCGATAAAATTTTGACCCTTATAAAAATATCACCGTTTTCAAGTTCAAAACGGTGATATTTTTATAAGGGTCAAAATTTTAAATGTTTTCTTTGAGTATAATTTTATATCTACAGTATTAAGAGTACTTTCCCTCCAGGTTGCATTACAAAATTTCAACCAGTATAGGCCCTTTTCAGGACATTTACAATACACATCAAATTTTAATATACCTTGCCTTACCACGACTTCGGGACAGCATATCAACTGATGCTGAGAAGTGGCAGACTCAGTCACCCCTGTTAGCTTATTGATACGTTTAATGGTTACTATCAAATACCAATCAACAAAAATGTTAAAGATTTTAATTAATATCATGTTTATTTTTTTTGTTACAGAGGCATTGGGAGAGTGACGCAAGTATTCCCCTACGTCCCTTGAGCGACATAACTGAACATGTCAGGAATAAACTGAATTATTATTTTGCCGATCGGCACTGTATCTCGACGATATAATCATATACACTGATATTTTCACGAACATCTTTTTAGAATAATAAAAACTGACGTTAAAATACATTTTAATGAATAAAAATAGGCACAATTTTAATTAAAAGGATAATATTTTTTTGTATTAAAAATGCAACGATTTTAAATGTTAGTACACTTAGGTCAAATATTTAATCCCCAGAGTAGATTCTTTTCATATTATACTAAATAATTAACGCTTGAACTGCTGAAACTTTTCTACTAGATATCACATTATACTAGATAGCTAAATATTTTCAAGGTTTTGTCTTGGATTTATACACTATTTAGATAAGTATAAGAAATTCACGAATTTCACTTGACGAATTGCTAAGTAGCAAGATTAACTCGTATTATAGAAACCTAAATATTATAAGGGTACTTGAAAATGGAGATGTTGTGTGACTTGTGTGTACTTATTGTTTTCTTTATTATAAAACACAAAACTTCTCGGTTAAATAAAAAATATATTATAATTATTTGAAAAACATTTAAAAATACAAATTATTATGTTACGGAAAGATGTTTGTTTGATTCGTTAAAAAGGTTTGGTTAAAATGAATGTTATAAATATTATGTTTTATGTTCAATTCAAATTGTCTATGACATTTGAACAAATGTTTTATTTGCAATACTTTTATTTACTTCAAAATATATATTTATAAAAAAAACTCGTTATAATAATATTTTCTTCACTAACCTAAAAATTAAGACTTGTTTGATTTGATTAATTTCCTTCTTTATTTCTTTTCTTATCTTGTCATTATGTTTAATATTTCTTTAGTCCAGTACAATTTCTAATTAAGATCTAAATTATTAATATTTCTAGTACTTTTCTAATCGGAACACGTTCCTTGAATTATTAATAACAGTCTAGTATTTTTTAATTTATTATGCTTGAAAACAATGATTTTTGGTGAAAAATTGTCTTCGACTATGAAACCATATCTGACGATTTGAACTCTATCTGTCTCTTTCACACACTAATATCCTGCCACGAGTGAGAGAGTCATAGAGATAGATATATAAATTTTCAAATAATGCAAATCTACTACTCGATTCCGAGTAAAGGACGTAGCACACTTATCAACCCGGAAAGGGGTCGTAACCGTATCAACTCGAGGCGGTCAGTATTCTTTGTATGAAAGCCCATACTGCAACACACGCATCGTAACGTAACGTAAACGCCTCGCCTCGCGGTTGACAGCGCGCGAAAGGCGATACCAGAGTAAATACAAATGAGTAGGTCTTCTTCATAGAAACGCCCGAGCGCGGTTTGTATGTGAGCGCGCCAATAAGTATGCGGCGCGCACGCACACACTGAGAACATTCGGCGCAACTCCCCGCTAATCCCCGCTAAATTTTGTCAGTGTGTGCGTGCGCGCCGCATACGTATTGGCTCGCTCACATACAAACCGCGCTCGGTGCGTTTCTATGAAGATGACCTACTCATTTGTATTTACTCTGGCGATACGGTGTTGACCCCTTTCCGAGTTGATAAGTCTGCTATGACTAATAGTGAAATAAGTGTTTAGTTCAAAAGGTACAATACTTGCTTTAAAAGTATTTTAAAACGGATGATCTTCACAAACATAGTTTTATTTAGTTTTAGGTGATTTCGTAGTTTTAATAGACACGCTTGACACGCCTAATGTTTTTACATTTTCTTAACGTTTTTTAACTTGAAAGGACTTTTTTGAACATTTTCAATGTCAAAAAGTGCTCAAAGTAGTGAATTATATTTAAATATAATACATAAATACCTAACTACTAAAACCTACTTAATGACAAAAAAAACACTTTCTTGAATTTCACGAGTGATACAAAATATTTATGTCGACATTATCGCCGTAGAATTTAAAAATAATAAACACAGTCTTGTACAATCAACTTCAAATAGTTTGTGACACCCAAAGTGGCCGAAAAATGTTGACAGCAACCTTATTTCAATTGTAACAAAGACGTGAACTTTTTGGCTACTTTGGGTGACACGAACTATTTGACGCTGACTGTGTTCTTACGAACGATATACATATAATATATATTATGATATGTAAACAATCTATATGTACTGCAATCTATAAATAATCTATATGTACAGTCAACTGCACACCAGGCTTTACATTTTTAAAGCAATTTCGAACCTATGACAACTATGCACCTATGACAGCAGTTAGAGGTAAGATAGCCAGTTCCTCCGTGGTTGAGGATTCCGGGTGAAGCTCGCTTCCACCTTCGGCCTGATCGTCACTTACCATCAGGTGAGATACAGGCCAAGAGCTTCCGTTGTGTATAAAAAAAAACTGCATAAGATACGATTTGGCTTGATGTGCAGTCGGCTGTAATTTTAAAGATACCCACAATAAATATGATAACTAGTACTTCCACACAATTTTAATGTATTTTGCACCGTTGATGGATGATAATAAATAAAATAATTGATGGAATAAAATTAGTTTCATTTAGTTACAAACTGACAAATGAATGAAAAATAATAAGAAAGAACGAAAAATTGATTTCGCGGATCAGATGAAAAAGAACATTATTATTATTATTTTCGGTTTACACTTTTGTGTCTCAGCTCATGGCTGGTATCAGAGGAGAGCACGGGCCTAAGCCAAGTGCAATCCCGATTCAATATTTTTACCTAATTTAAATTATTATGTTGCTGCGTTTGTGCTGGTGGTAGCTGTCTTAATTGGTTAGGGGTTTCGTGAACTTGCAAAAAATTTCTGACTATTCTACAGGTGTTCAGGACAACTGCCTTTTGGAGTGATATATAAGTAAGTGGTGATAAGTTGAGTGAATTTATTGACTGGTGTAGTTGTTTCGGTATAACGCCTGTTGTTGACAAAACAATCGGAACGATGTTAACTTCATTGAGACGCCACATCCGCCTAATTTCATCTTTTAGATCCGTGTACTTAGACAATTTTTCTGATATGGTATTTTGCAAGTTATGAGTGTTGGGTATAGCGATATCTATTATGGTTGCTGTGTGGTTATTTTTATCTTGTAGAGTGATGTCTGGTCTATTATAGTGTGTAGTACGGTCAGTGAGAATAGCGCGGTCGAAGTAGAGTCTATATTGATTATTTTCGAGAACAGGTTCAGGTTGATATTTGTAATATGGTGTAGATTTATCCGGGATCAGCTTGTATTTGTGAGCAAGTTTTTGGTGTATTATGTTGGCGACTTGATCGTGCCGGTGCTTGTAGTCGGTCTGTACTATTGCTTTGCAAGCACCGGTTATATGTTGGATGGTTTCTGAACTGCTGTTGCATTTTCTGCACAAGTCTGTGGGCAAATTTGGGATCCTTATGATATGCTTTTGGTAGTTGCGGGTCTCGATGATTTGGTCCTGAATCGCAATCATGAACCCTTCAGTCTCAGGGAAGAGCTCTCCATGACTAAGCCAGGCGTTCGACGCTACTTTGTCGACGTTGGGTTGGCACAGGTCATGGCGATGTCGTCCATGAAGAGATTTTCGGGTTCATTCATTAATTTTTGTTTCTGCAGTAGTTTGTAGTTCATTCGCTTGGGTTGATGCATCTTGTAGATTCAACGGGGTCAGCTTAATATCGGCTTGGACAGTTGCTTGGTGAAGGCTTGATGTTGCGGCTTTTTGATGGAAATAGGAACGGAGCGTTGCAATTTGTTTGTTATGGAGGTTTTGGATGTCAATAATTCCTCGGCCTCCCTCTTGTCGCGGTAGGGTTTGTCGTTGAACACATGCCCGTGGGTGGTGTTTTCTGTGCTTTGTAAGTGTAGTGTTTATAGTTCTTTGCATGTTAATAAGTTCTGTTTTTGACCACTTAATAATGCCGAAAGAGTATGTTAAAATTGGTATAGCGAATGAGTTTATTGCTTTGGTAATGTGTCGAGAATGCAGTTGTGTTTTCATGATGGAGTTGAGCCTATGTTTAAATTGTTGTAAAAGTTTAGCCTTTGTGTTTTTATATTCTATTAACTTAGATTGGTTGTATCCTAGGTATTTATAAACTTCGTTCTCCTCCAACGAGTTAATCTGCTCTCCCGATTCCATTTGGTAGGTGTGTTGCTGATTCCGTCCAGCCTTGATAGCATTAATTTTGCATTTGTCGATTCCAAACTCCATGCAAATGTCTTTTGAGTATTGCTCTGTGAAATTAGCTAATTGATATAGACTTTCTTGTGATTGGGCATATAGTTTTATGTCATCCATATACATGAGATGATTCACTTGCATGTTTACAAGTCTGTTAGTGTTAGGGTCTGTAAATTTTAACTCGAAACCTGTGTTTGATGAAATTAATTGGTTTGATAATGGGTTCAAGGCTAGACAGAACCAGAGTGGGCTTAACGAATCTCCCTGAAAGATTCCGCGTCTGATGTAAATTGGATCGGTTTCAGTGTGTGCTATCTTAAGGCGCGTTGTCCATTTCTGCATAACAGATTGTAAGAAGTTCGTCAGGGTCGGATGGATCTTATAAATTCGTAAAACTTCTAAAAGCCAGGTATGAGGAACAGAGTCATATGCTTTTCTGTAGTCTATGTACATAGAGTGAAGCTCTCTTTTTTGTTTTTGCACTTGTCGCAATATGACCGAATCGATTATTAACTGTTCTTTACAGCCCTGACTAAACTTCCTACAACCTTTCTGCTGTTCAGCAAGAATTTGATTTTTTTCAACGTGATCATAAATTATGTTTGTTAAGCAGGAACTTAGTATTTTATAGATAGTTTGGAGACAAGTAATGGGTCTGTATTTGGCTGGGTTGGTGGGATCAGTCAGATCTTTGGGAATCATGTATGTAGTTCCTGTCATGAAATAGTCGAGTATCGTTTCAGGATTTTGGATGAATTGATTTAAATGGTTGTGCAGGAATGGATGGGTATAGTCAAGTTTTTTATACCAGAAGTTGTGTANGGCGATGTCGTCCGTGAAGAGATTTTCGGGTCCATTCATTAATTTTTGTTTCTGCAGTAGTTTGTAGTTCATTCGCTTGGGTTGTTGCGTCTTGTAGATTCAACGGGGTCAGCTTAATATCGGCTTGGATTATTATCAAACAAAGCAATAAACCGCAAATTGGATCTATGAAAACAATATTTTAAAAATACTTTTATCTTTAATCGTAGTTATTTTTAAAAATTAAAACATAACAGACCATTACAATTTTAATTAAAACACTGTCATCATGGACCTATAAAAAAAGTCNGTTGTGTATTTTATCAGATCCGGGGGCCTTCCAATTATGGAGTTTTCTGATTACATCCTGGAACGTATCTATTGGTATAAATTCAAATGGCATGGGTTCTACGTGTTCATTTCTTTGATATTCAGTTCCTATCCATTCTGCTTTGTCATTGTGATCCTTAGGATCCTCCCAGATCTCAGCCCAAAAATTCCGAAGAATGTTAGGCGCAGGAGTATCAAGACAAGTAGCGTGTCCGCTACTTGACGAGCTATTGGTTGTAGAAGTCCTAAGAGTGCGATAGAAATTTTTCTCATTATAATTAAACTGTGTGTTTTGTGTTTTGCGAAGAGTGCACGCTCTGTATCTTCTGATCCTACTAGTTATAACCATGAGTTTTTGTTTAAGAGTGTCTATGAATTCTGCGATTTGTGTGTTTGGTTCTTCGTGTATCGAATGTATCCTGTATTGTTCCATTATTTTCTTAACTTGATCTGTCAGTGCTGTATTTCTATTTCCGTTGTTAAATTGAATCATTTTACCAATTTTAGCTCTAAGATCTTCTCTTTTTCTTTCTAATCGGATTTCCCATCTAGGTTTTCTGACTGCTGTTCTGTTTACTCCTTCCATATCTCTTTCCATTTTTGTTCCATTGCATTTAGCTGCTGTCCACGCTGCACAATATATTAATGTATGAAGTGTCTTAAAATCTGTTTCATTATTTAGATACTTTGGGATAATAGTATTGTTAATGTAGTATATTATAGCTGATAGCTTTTTCGATGTTTTTTGCTTACGTATAAATGGTCTGCTAGTGGGTTCGGTGTCAATAAAAGCTCGGAAAGTTTCTTCAAAGGTATTGCTAATCTCACGGTTAGCATCTGAGTCTAAGTTATCAATATAGGCAGTCCTAGCTTGATCCGGATCTTCTCCTAGTGTGCAGTTGTCTGTCTGGTGCGTGCAGTCTAGAACGGCGTCTGTTTGGAGATTAGTATCTGTCATATCACTAGTAGATATATTTGTTTGTGTAGAATTTAGTATTAGGAAATCTGTGCTAGGCAACTGGGGACTGAAACTATTTTCGCTGAGGTTGATTCCTTCTGTGACTGCATTTTTTATTTCCAGTAGTTTGCTAGGATGCACCAGTCTATTGTTGACTATCGATCGTCTTTGGTCAGACAATCTTTGTGCTGTAATGTGTGCGAGATTCGGGTGCCTGTCGATGAATTTCTTGTGTAACTTGGTTCGGTAAGCAGACATATTAGTCTCTGATTCTGTGACTATATAGTAGCATCTCATGAGACTTTCATTTAATTCGTCCGACCATCTCATCCTATAGTTGGTGTCATGTATAGAAGATAGTGGCGGAGTACTTTCTTGTGTTCGGGTGTTTGTTTGTGTGCTATTCATTTGGAGTTCCTCGGCTACATCTTTCCTTATTTCTTCTAGGCGTGAATTGGGCAATAATTTGTTGTATATTATTAACCGTCTTTGGTCGGCTACTCGTTGTTCGGATACGTGTGACAGGTAAGGGAATTCTGTGATAAAGTGCTGATGTAATTGTTTTCTGTAAGTTGTTCGCGTAGATTCTAATTTTGTTATTCGGTAGTAGGACCTGATTATTGCTTCATTGTATTCGTCGGTCCATCTCATTCTAGGTTTTCTGGTGTTTATAATGGTGGGCACAGATCTACTGACAGGGTTTGTCTCCTGTGCAACATCCATTGAAACCTCGCTACTGCTTGAAAATGATGACAGTGATTTTGGGGACGTTATTTCGTAAGATTTGGGGGAAGAATTCGGTGACGGAAAAAGACTGGATTGAGGGGATGGAGAGTCCCTCAATCGGGTGGTTTCGGCTGTAGCAATTTTATCGACGGGAGCCCGCCTGCTCAACTCCTCGTCGCCGGCGGATCGCATGCTGGAACACCCAGCACCGGCCCCAGGTGTGCCCCGGCGATTGCCCCCGGGCAGCGGCCCAATACTCAATACTTTCTTCGATCTAAGCTCCATTTTTAATGGGTTACCTTAGCCTCGTTAGCCGCGTAAGTTTCAATAGTACGCGTGTCCGCCCCCCACGTGGCCTGGTGTTCGGCTCGGACGAAAGGTAGGATTTTAGGGGGCTTATTATTATTATTATTATTGTTATTATTCAAGCGGCTGATTGGTAAAGGACAATGTTCGTTCTCCATACATTGTTCGCCTAAAGAACCAACAATTTTGACATATTACTACCCGAAAGCGAAATAATACGATTCTGTGTGTAAGAACAATGATTCCTGATGGACACTTGCCATAAAATTAATGATTAAGAATATTAAATCACAGCGATTTTATAATATGTCGTTTATGACAACATGGCGTCTAATGTATTGTGTGAATGTATGAANTCTTATTCTGTGATATTTTGATCACAACTCGGGCACGATATGATTTGATGATCTGGACAAAAACGCCTATTACACTTGTTACATTTGCTTACGAGTGCTTCGATTTTTTGCTCTTGTGCGAAAAACACATCGTCCTTTGCCACAGTACTGGCAAGTTTTATGCTAGTTGGTGTTCTCGCAACCCCAGAAGAATCCTGGTTTTTAATTTTATAGCCCTAGGTGTATTATTACTACATTACTTACAATCTAAAACAACTACTTTCTTGCGTCAGTTTATGCTTAAATAAAACAATAAAATTATTGTAAATGTTTAAAAAATGGTTAAAAGTTATAACTTTGAGCTTACATGAAAATAAACTTGATTTTAAACCGTGACGATAAGGGATCAAACAATTCCTCGAGTGCTCGCGCGGGGGACATGCGTCACCCAAACACTTTAAATGTTTTCTGCACTCACGTTGATGCGTCTAGCAAGATGGCATTACTACTAACATGTGCGACAATACATGCTCGAGGAATACCTGAGAAGGCAGCACTGTAGCTCGATACCTTGAAAAAATATTTACGAATTTTACACCCTGGGTGACATATGTCACCCGCGCGAGCACTCTAGTGTTAAGTATGTTTATATCCGTTGTCTAGTACCCATAGTACAAGCTTTGCTTAGTTTGGAACTAGAAGCGTAGTGTAAAATGTCCAAGGATATTTATTATTTATTTATTATTATTATTACCTATAGTATCTTATAATGCAAATATTCTTCAGTAAATCTATGAATTTTACTTTACCCAATTCATTATCTTAATAAACATTTTCAAAGGAATTTAATAGAAGTAAAACACATTTAAACATTTTATTTATAACACAAATCTACAATTCCACACTAACATCTAAAATTGAACCTAAATTCAAATGGAACAGCTCTTCTTTTTCCCTGCCGTGATGTTGCGGTGACTGATGATGATGATTCTTCTTTGGATGATGATTGTGATGACATGGTTTATTCCTGTGGTCATGGTGTCTTTTCGGGTGTTTTGGTTTGTGATGGTGGTTGGGGTGGGACTTGTGGTTTTTATGGGGTTTCGTAGTGCAAGGTGTTGTAACAGTGGTTGTTTTGGTAGGAGCAGTGGTGGTGGTAGGAGTAGTTACGATAGTGGTAGGAGTAGTGACAGTGGTGGTAGGAGTAGTTTTAGGAGTGGTTACAGTAGTGGTAGGAGTAGTTTTAGGAGTCGTTACAGTAGTGGTAGGAGTAGTGGCGGTAGTGGTGGGAGTAGTGACAGTAGTGGTAGGAGTGGTTACAGTAGTGGTAGGAGTAGTGACCGTAGTAGTAGGAGTAGTTGTAGTGGTGGTAGGAGTAGTAGCAGTAGTGGAAGAAATAGTAGTGGTGGGAGTAGTTGCGGTAGTGGTAGGAGTAGTTGCGGTAGTGGTAGGGGTAGTGATAGTAGTGGTAGGAGTAGTTGTGGTAGTGGTAGGAGTGGTTACAGTAGTGGTAGGAGTAGTTACACTAGTAGTAGGAGTAGTTGCGGTAGTGGAAGGAGTAGTCGTTGTAGTCGAATCTTTAGGCGTAGTAGTAGCCGTGGTCGTCGGAGAATTCGTTGTAGTTTCACATTTTGTCGTTGGGCTATCTGGTGCTGGAAATACAATAAATTATTTAAAATTTTGTTCTTGTTAAAATAACAAACCTTAAAATTATAGTAGTAGGGGGATGAGTCCTGATTGTATAAACCTTCCATGAAACTTGTTTGTGTTAGTGGCCAATAGATGTCACTGTACTTTGAGACGCGTAAAGCTGTACCGCGGTGTCCAGATTTTTTTCCCCGGCTTTATATACCTGGAGGATTGTGAACCTTTGACAACCTTGTGAACCATTGACAACCTGTGTCAAGCATTAAATTGTCACCTAAATATTGACGTCTTATTTAAACCTAGATAAGAGTCCCTTAAGTGCGCCGAGAGTATCCGTGGTTTATTCATGGTCCTTCGAGCCGGATATCATCAGGAAGCTGATGTCCATTGGGCACTGGTAACGGTGCAGGTGCCGCGATCACACCTTGTGCATTTTTGGAGGGCGGTGACGTCCTGGACAGTGGATCGCTGTCACAAACAGGACAGGTCAAGAAGCTGGGTCAGCTAGGAGCTGCTGACATCAGTTTGACAGTACCAGCTGTGGTGCTGTCAGGGCAACCAACTGGTTGAGGAAGATCAGGAGATGATGACGGTGGTGCTGCGCTGAGGTGGCGCCATCCGGTGGAAACACGATCGGAGCCCTACGGGATTCGTGTTGGAGCCCTAAGCAGTTCGTGTCGGAGCACGAAAGGAGTTCGGGTTCGGAGCCCGAAGGAGTTCGTGTTGATGAAGAGTTCGCCGTCTATTGTGATAGTGTGTGAGTGAAACGGATATAACTGTGAGTACTCTTTTGGCATTTTATTTGAGAAGAAAATTGAAGGGTTTTGGACTTTATTTACACTAGAAAAATTTTAGAAATAATTTTAGGACTTAGAATAGTTTTGAAAGCGGTTGCTACGGGGAACCTATGCCCAATTTCTGTTAGAATTGTCAAAGACTTAGAATTTTTTTAGTATTTTTGGAAGTTTGTTTACATGTCAGTTTAGTTGTCATTTATGATGGAACGTTTGGAGAATTGTCAGTTTGACCTTGCGTCAAGAATAGAAAAGGCTAAGACGAATTTCCAAAAAGTTCCGAAAGATCGTTTGACAAAGGAGTATTTAGAGGGAAAGTTGGAACTACTTGAAGGTTTGTGGAGTGAATTTCTGTTGGGTCATAGGGAATTGTTGCGCACTACGGAACCTAAAGTGTTATCTGAGTCGAGGTATATGCGAAGCGATACTTATGACAAAACAGAAGATTTCTATATTGATTATAAATGTAAATTGAAAGGAGCTTTAGCTAAATTCATTATAATCACAGGTATTTCCAACACCGATTCTAACCAGCCCACTCTACAGGCGCCTAATGTAAAACTGCCAAAAGTAAATATTCCGATCTTCTCAGGAAAGTACTCGGAATGGAACACGTTCCGAGACTTATTCCAGTCCTTAATTCATTCAAACAAAACTTTAGGAAACGCACAAAAATTACTATATTTGAAAGGGTATTTACAAGGTGAAGCCGAGCAACTTTTATGCAACATTCCGATTACAGATAGTAATTACGAGCATTGTTGGGGTTTGTTAGACGAGAGGTATAACAACAACCGATACATCTGCCATCATATTTTGAAGAGACTGCTAAGCCAGAAAAATGTTGTTTGTGAGTCGGCTAGTGGTTTGAAAGGTTTGATGGACACAACAAATGATTGTTTGTCATCTCTGTCTAACATTGGCATAGATACGGGTACCTGGGACGTGCTGGTAATCCATATAATAACGCTGAAGTTGGACCCTGAATCAAAAAGGCAATGGGAATTTAGCATCATGGATAGTAACTCTACCGAGCTACCAACTTACGATCAGTTCGAGAGGTTTCATAACAATCGTTACCGCGCCCTTGAATTTTTGGGTTCAGAGTCCAAACCAATTCCTAACAAAAACTTGCCTGTTAGTCAAATTAAAGCCATGCACGTTACCACGTTAGTCTGTCCCTTTTGTAAGAAGGAGCACAAATTGAGCACGTGTAAGGGTTTTAGGGATACGTCTGTGGATTTACGTCGCGAATTTGTTGCATCACATAATGTTTGCTTTTGTTGTCTCGGAAACAATCACTCTGCCAAATTTTGTCACAGTGAGTACAAGTGTCGCATCTGCAAGAGGAAGCACCACGCTCTGCTGCATCCTACAAACAAGATTGCTGCTCAGGAACCCCAAAACGGGGAGGTTACGGCTGATACCAAGAAAGTTGGTGCTGTTATTTCCTGCACGTCTACAAGAAGCACTGTGGATTGTAGCCAAGTTTTGCTAGCGACGGCACTTGTAGATACTGTATCTAAAAACGGCCAGACTTACACGATTCGTTCTTTACTGGATCAAGGATCCCAATCCTCTTTTATTACGGAGGCCATGGTTCAATTATTGGGGTTGAAGAAGTTTCCAGCTAAAGGGCAGATAGTAGGAGTAGGTGGCACGAACGGGCTCACGACAAAGTCGATGGTAGAAATAAAAATAGCATCACGAGTCAATCCGAACTTTATTATCACAGTGAAAGCTTATGTATTAGGGTCCATCACATCGCTTTTGCCTAACCAAAAGATATAAAAGAGGAATGGAAGGAGCTTGAGGGCATTGTCCTCGCGGATCCGAGCTATTATACTTCCAATAGTATAGATTTGTTGTTGGGTTCAGAAGCATATAGCCGGATTATTCAAAACGGAGTCATCAAGGGACCGCTTGGTTCACCACTTGCTCAGTGTTCGTCATTGGGGTGGATTCTGTCTGGTGTTATTAACACGCCCACGAAGCCCTCTGAAACAATAAATGTGATGCATTGTAGAGTGGAGGATAATCAGCTTCTAAAAAGATTTAGGGAGCTAGAAGATGACATTTCGTTGCCAAAGAAAGGAACGTGTTCAGAAAATAAAGAGACTTGCGAAGAATACTTTACCAAAACTACTCGTAGAGATGACACTGGTCGATACATTGTGCGTCGTCTTCCGGTGAAGAATAAAGATCCCGATGAGAAGAATTCCCGGCGAACACCTGAAAAAAGAATGTATTCATTAACACGAAAACTGAAGAACGGTGATCTGAAACAGAATTACATAGATGTTGTTAATGAATACGTTGCTAAGAATTTGGATCACGGTGAAGATTCTCCAACGGTGGCTGAGAAGATACTGTCAGACTTTTATGTGGACGATCTCATGATGGATTGCGGAACTATCGATCAGGGGAGTCAACTTTACCGAAAAAATAATATGATGTTAGCTAAAGAAGAATGTGAATCACAAAAGTGGACTACTAACAATGAAGATTTGGTAAGGTCAACGAAAGAAGATGGTAAAATAATTCAAGAGAAAGGAAACGAAGAAGGTCTGAAAAGAATAAATGGTGAAATAATGAATAACAACGGTATCACCTGGAACTGCAGTGAAGATATTGTGATCCGTTACAACGTCGACGTGCAGACCTACGAAGAACCTGTAACAAAAAGAAAAGTTAAAATAAAAAAAGGATATGCTTGAGAAATACGATGGGTATTCAACAACAGTAGAGATACAGAAGGCTATGGGTTGTATAGTATAGTTGCATGCCAATCTGAGAACGATAGCGCTGATGTTGAAAGGATAAAATAAAACGTACTTACCCATACGTAGTGATCTCCGGTTCTTGAATCCTTTTCTTGATGTAAACAACATGTTGAGAGTTGGTTGGAGACTTGAAAACTCACAGCTTCATGAACGTCGTAAGGTGAATAACATAAAGATGGACTTTGCAAATTCGTCAACCTAAAAGTTGGTGATTTAGTTGTCATAACGGTGGACAACTAGCTACGGGTCTTGGCTTAGTGGCAGGGTGATTGTGGTCCATCCCGGTAACGATGATGTTCTAGTTGTTAGTTTCAAGGGTAACAGATTTGTCTCCTTCCGAAGGCTAAATAATTTTAGTTTATTTAGTTTTAAGGTTTATTGAAAATGTTTTTGTTATTTTACGGTACAATAGTTTTTTAAATGGTTTATTTTAATTTTATTGTTGATGTGTACCGTAACATGTTTCATGGTGGGCGATGCATTCGCATTAAGTTTCATTTGGTTTTTCCTGTTGTTAAGGACCTAGGACGGTCCTTGGTGGGCGATATGTATAAACCTTCCATGAAACTTGTTTGGGCGATATGTATAAACCTTCCATGAAACTTGGCCAATAGATGTCACTGTACTTTGAGACGCGTAAAGCTGTACCGCGGTGTCCAGATTTTTTTCCCCGGCTTTATATACCTGGAGGATTGTGAACCTTTGACAACCTTGTGAACCATTGACAACCTGTGTCAAGCATTAAATTGTCACCTATATATTGACGTCTTAATTAAACCTAGATAAGAGTCCCTTAAATGCGCCGAGAGTATCCGTGGTTTATTCACTGATATCACAACCTGGTTTCTCTTGTAGTAGTTCTCTTTCGTTATTACATAATAGTCAATAATTTACATTTACTTACTTGGTCTACATCCACAGCAAGTCACCTGCAAAATAAATAAAAACTTATAAAATCTGGTAGGATTATAAAAAACCAAGTCAAATGTATAAGCTTTTCTATATGAAAATTAAATAGTATAACTTCAATCCTGCACGAAATTAAAACGTTTTAAAACAGGACTTTACTCTTCGAGACAAACTGAATATGCAAAGATTATTAAATAAATAAATAAAATGCCTACTTACCAGTAACACCAACACTAAAAGCTTCATAATTATTTTTTATATTAATATTTAACACATACCACATTTCGCTGTGGTTTCTTCAGTAATCATTACAATACTTTACAAGTATTCAGTATTCTATAAAGACAATACGTTTCATTTTTATTTAATGAAAATCTATACTTATATAAATGCGAAAGTAACTCTGTCTGTGTGGCTTTTACGCCTAAACCACTGAACCGATTTTGATGAAATTTGGCATAGAAATAGTTTGAGTCCCGGGAAAGGACATAGGATAGTTTTTATCCTGGTTTTTGAAACAGAGACGCGCGCGATAAAGTTTTTCTGTGAAAGACAAAATTCCACGCGGGCGATGCCGCGGGCGGAAAGCTAGTATTATTATAAAATAATGCAAATTTAATTGTCTGTTACGATTTTTGTTAAACATTAAACCAATTTTAATAAATTTTATTTTTCCCAACCCTTCTGGCCAGGGTGGGGAGTGTAGTCCAAATCCTTCATTTGCTTCTAGTAAATTGGAGAGTCGTGTTCCTGCAGTGGAGACTAAATGAACTGATGATGATAGATATTAAACATGGGATAATCCTAAAAATAACTAGAATGAGACGAAATAACGAGAAAACTATGGGGAATATTCTTATCTTATTTAATACTGGCGGACGCCCACCACTTCGTAGGTACGCGTGGACCCCGTTTTACCCCCATAAGTAGGGGTGGAATTTTACTCGGAAATTATTTGATTTTTTTTTCGCTGTAAAGACCATCCTTGGACTTTAAAAAAAAGAATTGGTAAAATTGTTCCAGGCGTTGTTGAGTTATGGTTACCAACACATTTTACGATTTAATTTTATATTAAAGAAGATTTATGTGGGTATTTTTTGGCGTTTTCACCCACACCCAAGTACATTCTCAATTTGTCATGCAATTGCAAACGAAACAGCGAACAACAACTAGTTTACATATAAATAGAAAATAGTTGAATAGCTATTTACTTATTTACTTTTAATATTTCAATAAAAACAATAAATAGAGGTATGCAATACAATACATTGATGTTTCTTTCTAGACTTTTTTCAAATTCAAATCCAAATAGTTTATTCAGTTGTTATTTCATATGCGTAGCTAATGTGCGACGTATTTGCAAGGTATTGATGCAATAAAATGTTTTCAGTAGATATTTATATCCATTTAATCACTTTACAGTCATCATCATCATCATTTCAGCCGTAGGACGTCCACTGCTGAACATAGGCCTCCCCCAATGATTAACTTAGCAAGCTGAAGTGGCAATGGGCAGGGCACATTTTATTCAGAACTGACGGCCGATGGGGCAGCAGGGTTCTGGAGTGGAGGCCACGTACCGGAAAGCGCAGCAAAACATCCACCCACAAGGTGGATCGACGACCTCATAAAGGTAGCAGGAAGACGCTGGATGCAGGCCGCTACCAACCGGTCATTATGGAAATCATTGGGGGAGGCCTATGTTCAGCAGTAGACGTTCTGTGGCTGAAATGATGATGATATAGCATGTTTTAGTCATCTGATAGACTGGCAATTTTCTAAGTAACTTATGAAAATTGTACGTACTATGAGACATTCTCGTGGTGGGCAGCAGGGATAGAGCAATAAAAGTAAGAAACGCGAATAGTCGATGCTCTTTACTGTACTCGTATAGATACGGGACTATTCCCACCTCTCGTTCCCACCGCTGCCACTCCTGTGTAGCCAGGATCTACAGCTTGACCGCCAATAACCCAACCAGTGAAGGTCAAGTTTCTCCCGGGGGAAAGTTAAACTGTCATTGGACCCGCAACGAAATTAATCAGAAGAACATAGGAGTTCGAAGTTAAGGTTCACACCGTATACTTAGTCACCGATTACGAAAGCGTCATCATTAAATAAACATATAAGCAATGAAAGAGCGTGTAATTGTATACGATAATAAAGACAAATACTGCTTCTGCGCTGTAAAATGAAAGTCAACTTTACGTATTAATAATAAATTTTAATATAAACTAAAGATTATTTCACTGCAGACCCACGATACCCCTGGCGATACCCCTGGTGGTATCGTGGGTCTCGTTAAAGAACTACACTTCAGACCCACGATACCCCTGGTTACTCCCAGGGGTATCGTGGGTCTGAAGTGTAGTTCTTTAATAAATAATAATTTATATACATTTTATTGCATGTTCAATGAAATCAATTTAGAATTCATAGAGGTATTTCACAACACTGTGCACTAGCCGTGTGCACTGTGCGTCCCCCCTCCCCGCCCGCCCGCGCCCGCGCCGGTCCTCGTTTGTCAACTTTACTCCCAGGGGTATCGTGGGTCTGAAGTGTAGTTCTTTACCGAGACCCACGATACCACCAGGGGTATCGCCAGGGGTATCGTGGGTCTGCAGTGGATTATTTTTAACATTAGGGCAGACCAGCGACTTTTAGTTGGCTGAAGTTGTGTCGGGCTGTTAATCAGTTGGAGATGTATGAAAGTGCGCACATTACACTGATTTGGTATCGGCCGATTCTTCATACAAATTAGAATCGGGCCCGACTATCGGCCAACTAAGAGTCGGTGGTCTGCGCTTAGGCAATAAAGACTTCGGACTGTCCCGAATGTCTGATTCGAAAGGATGCTCTGTAACCATAATAAATAACTCTAATAATGCTAATGTAGCCAACGGCTTATATTTTAACAAAAAGAAATGTGCAGAGATTATAAAATTATAAATAAGTATAAAGTCATAAGACACCTCTAATTCGACTTTTTATCGCGAATTTTTGATTTTTTTTTAAAGATTATTAGCAATTTGTATTGCTCGAATTACTAATAGTCCCGTTAGCCCCTCGTAATAAGCTAAATAAGCGTGTTACGCCCACTCGTAACCTCTCACCACAAAAGTCAAGAGGCGGTGAGATTCGAACCCGCGTTCCTCGGATCTCAAGTCGGCCAGTCCGACCACTTCACCGTTGGGCTATCGTGACTATGGCGTGGAATTGAACTTAAAATAATATTTGAACCCTACCACTGCTTAAGTAACCACACGTGTACCTACCTACTGAAAGTGTGGTTACTAAGCAGTAGCAAGGTACGTGTAAAATCGCTGTTTAGAAGTCTATTTACCGAAAATAAATTGCTTTTATTCTTGCCTATTAGAAGCGAGCACCTGTAAGTTTAACGAATGACAAAAGATAATTTTGTTTAATTGACCAGCTGGTCTTTTGTTGACGTCAATATACTGTTTGGTTAGACCGCTGAGGGCGTTGGTTTAGAAATCGGATATCATTTTGCGGAATTTCACGCCTGTTTTATATTTTACTAACTTTCCGCCTGCGGCTTCGCCCGCGTGGAATTTTGTAGCTATGTCACGTCACAGAAAAACTTTATCGCGCGCTTCCCTGTTCCAAAAACCGGGATAAAAACTATACTAGCTATGTCCTTTCTAACTACTACTAACTCTATGCCAAATTTCATCAAAATCGGTTCAGTGGTTTAGGCGTGAAAGCGAGACAGACTGTTACTCTCGCATTTATAATTAATACTTGGTGGATTCGACCAAACAATAGTAAATACGTATTAATCTCACAATAAATCGTCAGTTATTCGACATTTTGACATATTGCCAATACTGACTGTCAATGTACCAGTTATACCAGGAGTTATTCTCGGATAAAAGTTTTGTCGCATCGGGCTTTACTAGTAGGGATTAGGTATTTTTGTAAAAACATATCTTTGGTCATAAATGAGATGGTGCGTATCTCTCTCAGATTCAGACTCTTGTAACTCTCTCATCTGATGGAAAGTGATGATGCCGAAGGTGGAAGCGAGCTTCACCCGGAATCCTCTACCACAGGACTGGCTATCTTACCTCCAACTGCCGGAACACAACAATGCCATCCACGTACACTTTGGAAGTCGATCCTCTTTGCTGACTCCTGGAACAAACTGGACCTCACTGGTTGGATTTTTATTGGCCGTCAAGCTGCATAAATCCTGGCTATACAGGAGTTGCAGCGGTGGGAATACTCCCGTAAGCTTTAGTCATAGGAAGACTTAAGTATTTTATACTATGAACTACGAGTAGACCGGACTAACTGTTCAAAATAAAATTTGTGTACTTAGCGCACACGTAACGCTATTATTAACTGCAAAATGCGCACGTAAATAATGACGATGTCTTGGATTAATTAAAACGTTACCTACGCCATAGCATATTCGATAGTAGTGTGGTTCTGACAGAGTAGAATAGCTGCTGTTCACGTGAATGCCGTAAGAGGCGAATAAGGGACAAATGCGAACATCTGCCGGGCTAGGATGCGTGCCATGATAAAATCTTATCGATTTTATATGACAAAAGTATGGGCTTATCGCGTAAAATGAATAAAATGGCGTGTTAAAAGCTTAATCACTAGGCCTACAAGCCTCCCCAA
Source organism: Ostrinia furnacalis (assembly GCF_004193835.3). Taxonomy (NCBI): domain Eukaryota; kingdom Metazoa; phylum Arthropoda; class Insecta; order Lepidoptera; family Crambidae; genus Ostrinia; species Ostrinia furnacalis. The sequence continues at coordinate 111,733 of NW_021133556.1, read as the reverse complement.
CCCCTTCTGGCCAGCGTGGGGAGTGTAGGCCAACCCTGCAGTACATTAGAGAGTGCAATGGTTTCAGTTTCAGGGGCCACTGCGGTCAGGACAGTCGCCGGCAAGAGAAAGCTCGTAGGTTGAATTCCTACTAGAGGCAACCAGATTTTTTCTAGTTTTAAAATAGCTAAAAAGGCATTTGGTATATGCAGTGGGTGGACCTCCCAAGCTGCGTTTTCCGCACCGACGACCTCAAAAATGTAGCAGGAAGGCGCTGGATGCAGGTCGCTACCAACCGGGCGATGTGAAAATCATTGGGGGAGGCCTATGTTCAGCAGTGGATGTTAAATGATGATGATAATAATAACATAGGTAGGTTTCACCGAATTATAGGGCATAATTAATAGTAGGTATTACTGGAATTCCTACTTCTTTCAGTAAATACTATTTTACTACAGAATTTCAGCTCTCAAAATTGTCCAAACGAAAATTGGTTTTATTCTTGCTGCCATAAAATGAATTTTGCTTAACCCTCCGTGTACGAGGTGACTAAAAGTTACGTCCCGTACCAGGTGGGGTATGACACACCCCAATATACAAAGTGATAAAATTTTCATTCAACATTTTTTAGGTGGAATTTAATATTTAATATTGATTATTTACGTATGCTAATTAGGTTTAAGAAATGCTCTGAGCTGATAATATGTATTATAACATTTTTATTATAAAAAATCAAAAAGACACAATTTCCGTTGTTCTTGTAATTTAGGAATCAATTTCCTATGTATAATTTTTAATTAGTGCCTTTAATTATGACAACCGTTTTTATTTCACAAATTACAAGTAATTTACTTATAATTTAAAAGTAAATTAAAAACTGGAAGGGTATAAATTTGTTTTGATCATCGGTTTTCAATTTACCACAATTCTGATGAAAGAAAATGAGTATGCTCAATGCATAAAATGGGAGCGTAACAATTTTATTTATTTATAAAATATGTTATTCCATTTCAGTAGCCCATAAATTGTATCACCAAGTATAAATTGTAGCCCATAAGTGTATGTTCACATACGTCTTCGGATCTCAGTACTAAATTTCCAGATTCGCACTAAAAGTCATCTCATTTGACTAAAAGTGCTTGAAAATTTCAGATACCATAAAAATCACGAAAAATAATATTTGTATTGAATTTTATTCAATTGACAAATCTAAAAATATATAAATTACACCAAAACTGTTAGATTTTTTTTTAAACTTTTTAACAACGTCCCGTACCAGGTGGGGTATGTGACACCCACACGCACTTTAAAGGCATGTAACTCAGTTGGTAGTCATCGCTGGACTGATTTTGCAACGCTGATCGAAGCAGCAGTGTCATAATTCCAGCTACTGAGAATTTCAAATACAGCATTTGCAAATTTTTAAAATTGTGGCTATTTTTAAAGGACTGGGGTGTGTCACACCCCACCTCGTACAGCGAGGGTTAATTATTTTTTGGGTAACAACTGTTAAAATAACTTGAAGGACAAATATACTGCGTCAACATACAATATATATATTTGAGTTCCTCCATTGTTGGAAGTATTTTGCCATGATATATTGTTGATGTAACATACATGGTTAAAAATAAAATGGCGCTCTTTAAAGTTTTTGCTTTTTGCCTGGTGAGTTTTATAATAAACTAGCGGCCGCCCGCGACTTCGTACTCATGGATTTTTATCCCCTTAGGGGTAGAGTTTCGTAAATTCCGTTCTTAGTGAGTACCTACGTGCTAAAAGGAACCCCCACGCAAAATTGGAGACTCCTAGCACTTGTAGTTTCTGAGATTTCGTAATGAGTGAGTGAGTCAGTCAGTCAATCAGTGACCTTTCGCTTTTTGTATAGATAAGTGTATAAAAGTTCAACATGATGGTGTGCACTACGCGGATTAATTAGTTTGTAATTGTTTGTGAGTTGTGAGTGAATATGGTAAAACCATATATCTTGAAAAAAAAAGGAATTCTTAATAATTACGCATAATCTTCACTGTATTTGTAACACTAGGCTGTACTGTAACTAGTGCAGATATGAGAATTTGAAAACTTTCATCATCATCATTTCAGCCATAGGACGTCCACTGCTGAACATAAGCCTCCCCCAATGATTTCCACAATGGCTGGTTGGTGGCGGCCTGCATCCAGCGCCTTCCTGCTACCTTTATGAGGTTGTCGATCCACCTTGTGGGTAGGCGTCTTACGCTTAGCTTATAAAAACTTAGCAATCGTATTATTTTAGAGCGACGGTAGCCGAACGGTGTCGGGCTGGCTGACTCGTGATCCAAGGGAACGCGGGTTCAATTCCCGTTGTCGCTGAATGTTATGAAGAATAGTTGAGGAATCAAATAAAACATCCAACTTTATCATGTGAAAATACTAAAATGTGTATTCATCAACTTTTTCAGGTGGGCTCGGCCGTCGCTGCTCCAAATTTATTTGATTTTGGTAAATATTTCATGTTATGTTTTGTTTAGTCTCTTAATAATCAACCGCATACAAAAGTCTGTTTTATTTTGTACATAATTTATACCCATTCTAAACTGAGCCATTTGCTACGAGTAATAATTACTCGTATATCATAAAATGCTGTTGTTACAAAAACTTATATTGTCATGTTGCTAAATTGACTTCTTCATTACCATTCCACAGCGCGAGCCAAAGCCAACGACATCCATAGCGAAACCAAAGACGCGTACACCCAATGGAATGAGCAGAAGGCGTCGCAAGCATCCTACCCCACGCAATACAACTGGAACCACCCAGAAGCCCACGCCCAGAACGAGTACCTTTCCCACGTCAACCCAGTGCCTGCCATACCTGGCTGGGAACACGCTCAAGCTCAAAACGAATACTTATCCCACATCAACCCAGTGCCTTCAGCTGTACCAGTTTGGGAACACGCCCCAACTATTGAAAGACCTTACGAGGTACCTTCCTACCCTGTAGCACAACCAATGTTCCACCCCGCTCTGCCCAGTCCAAATCCATACGTAAACCACCCGTTTTTCAACCCAGAATATACCCACCCCCAGAACATCCCATCCTACCCCCCACACGTTAATGTCCAAAATCTCCCTCAGTACCAACCCCAGTCTTTCGGATTCGGATGGCCTCAAGGACACCCAGCATTGCAGAACGTGCCTTATGCTACTCCGTCTCCAATCCAGCCGAACTACCAGCCACCAACAGCGACAGTAAGACCAATCAAACCAACTGTAGTAACTGTGAAAATTCCTCCCCGCCTTACAAGAGCAAAAGCTGGCCCAATTGTGGTTGCTGAATCAAGTCCCAGCCAAGCCAGAGCCACTGTTGGCCCTGTTCGACCAACTGTGGTTTCAGTAACCACACCCCGGCCCAAAACCACACCACGAACACGACCAGGAATCCCTGCAAAAGCCAATGCTGCTGCAAAAAGTCCTGCAGCCACAATTGCTACTGCAAACCCAGCTGTTATTCAAGCAGTAACTCCACCAACTGTAAAGCCAGGCGCTCGCGCTGTAGCCACGATAGCCACTGCTAATCCAAGAGGCATCCAGGCCGTTACACCACCAACTATAGCTCCTGCTACGGCTACAATCGCCACTGCCAACCCAGGAATTATTATCGCAATTCCTCCAGTGCCAAGTGCTGCCACATCTACGGCCGCTCCACCCACGGCTGCCCCAACCACCGTAGCTCCATCTACAGCCGCTCCAAGTACTGTAGCCCCATCTACGGCCGCTCCATCTACCGCGGCTCCATCTACCGTTGCCCCATCTACGGCCGCTCCACCTACGGTTGCCCCAACCACCGTAGCCCCATCTACAGCCGCTCCAAGTACTGTAGCCCCATCTACGGCCGCTCCATCTACCGCGGCTCCATCTACGGCCGCCCCAACCACCGTAGCCTCATCTACGGCTGCCCCATCAACCGCCGCTCCATCTACCGCAGCCCCATCTACGGCCGCTCCATCTACGGCCGCCCCATCTACGGCCGCTCCATCTACGGCTGCCCCAACCACTGCTGCCCCATCTACTGCCGCTCCTTCTACTGCAGCCCCATCTACAGCCGCCCCAACCACTGCTGCGCCATCTACGGCTGCTCCATCCACCGCGGCCCCATCTACGGCTGCCCCATCAACCGCCGCTCCATCTACGGCTGCTCCATCTACTGCCGCTCCTTCTACTGCTGCCCCAACAACTGTAGCCCCATCTACAGCGGCTCCATCTACAGCCGCCACAACAACTGTAGCCCCATCTACAGCCGCTCCATCTACAGCGGCTCCATCAACTGAGGCCCCATCTACCGCCGCCCCATCCACTGAGGCTTCATCTACAGCTGCCCCATCTACTGAAGCCTCATCTACAGAAGCCTCATCTACAGCCGCCCCATCTACCGCTGCTCCAACAACTCAATAAGCCATCTTCCCCCACCCACCCTCTACCAACGCCTCTATAAACGATCTTAGTACCTCTTAGTTCTTGAAATAGTTCATTTCAATAGTCTATTCAATGTAAACTGTCATAATAAATCTGTTTCGAACTGTTTGGTGTTTTTTTAGAATAAGGGCTATATTTCACCGGGACACCATAGCGGCGCCCCCAGTCGCCGGCTACCAACAAAATGTATACAGCTCTATAGAGAGTTACTCACCTGGTGTCCGTTTGGTAGCGCAAAGCTGCATACATTTTGTTGGTAGCCGGCGACTGGTTGCGCCAGGTTGCGCCGCCATGGTGTTCCAGTGAATTAAAGCCCTAAAGGTCGTCACACGTCGTCCCTTGCCTCTCTGATGTACCTGACATTTTTTTCGAAAATGAGTAATCTACACCATCTCAATTTTGCAAGACGAATCGATCTGAGTAAAGCCTGGTCCGTGAGCACGTAGAATTCCGTCCAATGACCCCAAGCTACCCATCAATATCGCTCGCGCGTAATTATGTTGCTGTAGCGACTGTGCGACGGGCGCCTGCAGTGAGTGTGCGAGCGCGACAGCAACATAATTACGCGCGAGCGATAGGGATGGGTAGCTTGGGGTCATTGGACGGGATTCTACGTGCTCACGGACCAGGCTTTAATCGCCTGAAAATTTTGCTAAATGTCAGTTACGTCAGTTAGAGAGGCAAGCGACGACGTCACACACTTATCAACCCGGAAAGGGATCGTAACCGTATCAACTCGAGGTGGTCAGTATTCTTTGTATGGAACTCCATACTGCAACGCCCACATGCCCCACATATCCGCACCGTAACGTAAACGCCTCGCCTCGCGTTTGACAGCGCACGAAAGGCGATGATAGCTCGCGAAAGGCATTCCGAGGTTGATTCCTTTCCGAGTTGATAAGTCTGCTATGATAAAGATAAAGATATTTATTTACATAAACATGTGTGAAAACATATTACAAAGCAACATGATTTGGTCTTACAGTTTTAACAGGTGATAGGTACAACATGTTTGATGTATGAACTTAAAACGTACAACCTGATCGAGCCAACTGCGCACTTCGTTGGAATGCGACTCTCCCTCCTTGCACACACCTCGCTCACTCACACGCATTCGCCCCGTCCGTACCGGAGCAGCGATGTGACGTCACGGCTGCCAGATGTATACCCAATCTTATAAGATACACCATACAAGAATGCATGGCAAATTCAGTGAACTGCTCCTGAATCGAATGTACCTACTACTGCTATTTCTATTTATTTATATTAACCGGCAGACAGTGGTGACTGAGTTTGTTGCGGCGCTTCTTCTCAGCACTTGCCAAATGTTGGTCTCGAAGCGCTGGTAGGGTAAAAAGATTATGAGACATGTAGAGGCTCCTTAAGAGCAAAATGACGATTTGTAAGAACTATTTATTAGTCTAAACAAATAAAGAAATTTTGACTTTGACTTTGATGCGCAGTTAACTCGACCGGATTGTATTGTATGTCGTGTTTTTAATTTTATTTCAATCGCGAAAATGTTAACGCCCGTATTCACAAACGATGCTTGCTTAAGTGAAGCAGTAAATCGAAAGCACAGCGTTGAATAGAGCTCTTTGTTTGGTTCGTGTGTCACCCTGTGCGTCCACGCGCACTGTGAGGCCTCATAGTAATGTTTGTTGTGAATACGGGCGTAAGTCATTTATATTTAGTAATTAGGCTTTTATTATGCTGTTTTGTATCATTTAAACCCTACCACTGTTCAATTAAGGATTGAGTCAAGTTCCCATACAGGGGGAGATATTTTTGAAAACCCCCACTCGGGGCGTTTGCCCGGGCCCATACTTTAGAGAACCGCTCTTGGTACTTCTCTGATCAGCAGAGCTGACTGAGTAGCGGCATAGAGGAAACCCGCTACGGCGGGCCGGGTGTCCTGTTGCACTTAGGTAGGTACCAGGCGAAAACCTCTATGAAATAACTAGAAGAAAAGATTGGAAGTCCCCTCGAAGCCAGAGCCTCGTTGCACTATGCGGAAAACTTACTGAGACGAAACCCTAGATCGCACACCGAAGTATGGGCTGTTTGGGCGAACGCACGGGTGGGAAGAAGAATGTAACCCAGATGGTGTTCACACTATTGCGTCTCGGTCAATTTCCCGTAAAGTGTACTTGCACCATAGACGGAGCTGTGGGCTGAGCGTGAGTTTACATCTAACGCGCTCACTAGTCAGCGTTACCCGTGGTCCCCCCAACATGTCCCCCTGGTGGGTCCACGGGTAATTTTTTTTACCTGTTGTCCCACCGTTCTGAACAATTTTTGCCAGTGGGTCTACGGGTAATTTATTTTAACCATAGTCCCACCGCACAGTGGTAAACGTTGCATGTAACCTCATATTCTTGGAAAAAATCGATAAAATTAAATAGAAAGTCTATTCTTTTTTACATCAATTTTAATTAAAAAATAATTGGAAATAAAATAAAATAAATTTTCTTCTTGGAATAAAATTGAAAGTAAAGGATGATGGGCACAAATGTATGGAAAGTGGTACCCGCTCCAATAGCCATAACCAATATATATTTCAAAAGGCCTTTAGATGTAGGAAAATGTCTGCTATGGGGCCAGTTCTAATTAATAATAAAATTATAGATTTTTTATAATTATATCTAGGTAACATGCAACGTTTACCACTGTGCGGTGGGACCATGGTTAAAATAAATTACCCGTAGACCCACTGGCAAAAACTGTTCAGAAAAGTTCTGTTCTGTAAAGTATTCTTATCAGTGGCGGATTTACAAATTTGCCGCTAGTAGGCCATTCAATTTTTGCCGCCCCTACCTACTGACTTTTGAAATTCAATACGTTAGTTTAATCCCGTTATTAGTATGATTGTGAACTTAATGATATTTCTGTCAGTTACTAGATTATTATTGCAACCCGCTATGTAATCAAGAGTTTAATGTTGACCTAAAAATAGCAGTATGTACCNCTAATAATCCAAAAACTCTGCAGCATTCATCCATCCTGAATCCATTTTGGGGTAACTCTAAGGGCTCCTGCACACAACGCTGCCACCGCGCCGTCGCCGCGCCGCTACACTGTTCATACGCACCGAGTAAAACCGCCTCCGCGCCGCCACCGCGCCAACAAAGCATAATTTCGCGTGCGGCGCGGCGGCGGCGCGGCGGCTGCGCAGCAGCGGTGTTCACGCGGCGCGTATAAACAGTGCAAAGGCGCGGCGTATAAAGATAGTAAATTTTAAAATAAATTGCACTAAATTTCCTTTAAATTGCAATAGCGTTCTACAAAAATGTACAGTTTTCGTTTCCTTGAATTTTCAAAAGTGAATTTTCTTCTGGGCTACCCTGTAAAACAATATACACGAAGTTGTGGAGAGATGGTGCTCGTGCTAGGCACCGAAGATCCTGTGTTACTTAAGAGTTTTTTATTTTATTTTTATTGAAACGCTATTGGAATATTTTAAAATTCATGATCACATAAGTATATATTACAGTGCGTTTATTAATCGTTTATTTATATATATGGATTGTGTAGGTATACGTATAATTATTTTTGTTTTTCCTGTAAAAAAAATTTGCTAAATTTGCCGCCCCTCTAAATCTGCCGCCCTAGGCACTGGCCTACTTGGCCTATTGGTAAATCCGCCACTGATTCTTATTCTTATTCAGAACGGTGGGACAACGGGTAAAAAAAATTACCCGTGGACCCACCAGGGGGACATGTTGGGGGGACCACGGGTAAACGCCGAAAAAATTTATGAAAATTTTAGTTTTTGAACGTTTCCCGCTAGGGGCGCTGTACAATCCGTCACACATTTAATGTAATTTTTTGACGCACTCACTAGTGATAGCGTTTGTAAACTCACACTAGGCCCTCTATGGACGAATGTCAGAGTTAGGACTAACTCGCGGCTCCGTTTCATTGGGTTCCGGAAGCTTCGGATGGACACCATTGGGCTTTAATGGGTAGACGACACAGTGGGTCGTCCCCATCGACTATGGTCTGGTCTGTGAGCACATAGAATTTGTCCAATGACCCCAAGCTACCCATCCTTATCGCTCGCGCGTAATTATATCGCAGTGAGTGTGCGAGCGCGACAGCAATATAATTACGCGCGAGCGATAAGGATGGGTAGCTTGGGGTCATTGGACAAAATTCTACGTGCTCACAGATCGGGCTTTAGTATGCGCAAAGCTTTTCCTGATGTTTAAAAAAATCCCCACAGAGATACTTAAGAAAGTAATAAAAACGACATGTAGTAGAACATTTAGATAATTTATTTACATAATACAAAAAAATAAATCAGTAAAAATCAACTATACAATAATAAAAACTATCTAAAATCCATTTTTATTTGTCAACTACACCAACTCTCCTGATATTGTACAATTTTGAATGTATTACTACATAAAACCCGGTCGAGTTAACTGACTTGGCTGCCGTGACGTCACACGGTGGTCCCGATTTAATAAAACATGGACATTGATGCTAGAAGCACGAATTTTTTTTTTATGGTTACTGCTATGATAACTAATAAGGCAAAAAAATATTACAGTCCTACGACGTCTATTTCGTAGTAAAAAAAAATATGTAGATATTTTTTTTATGGAAGAAATTACGTTTCTGTAAATTTTTCGAAATTCTTAAACGATGTCAAAATGCCGATCACACATGTTATAAAACAAGTGATTCTGAGTATTTCATGCGAAGATACTTGTCACTTATCTCTGCGTACTTTTGAGTTATCGAGGGTTGAAAAATCGTTTTTTTTATATTAAATATTTCCACGAAAAATTGCCAAAATTACAATATGGTGTATAAAGGGACATCTTTGATGACACATAACAACGACTCACACTCGCGCGCTCGTATGCATCAGCTTTTAATAAAATAAAATAAAAAATTAAGGGAAATACTTAATACAACATTGTATGTATTGGTCCGCTGGCCGTCAAAAAGTAGCTTATACGAGAGGTTGCCCAATTTACAATATGTCCATCATTGATTACTCACACAAATATCATCTCTCTCTGAAGGATAACAAGTTTTTTTGTTGTTATCATAGCAGTAACCATCAAAAAAAATTTCGTGCCTCTAGCATCAATGTCCATGTTTTATTAAATCGGGACCACTGTGCGTCACATCGATGCTCTGGTACGGACGGGGCGAACGGAGTCACATTCCAGCGAAGTGCGCAGTTAGTCGGGTTGAACTTATCTATGATGACCATCAGTTCATTGCCATAAAATTAAAAAGAACAATAATACAACAAGTATTTGAATAAAAAAACTACGATTTCATTTAGTAAATCTAATTATGTATATTGCTTTATTAATCTAAACAGTTAGCCTAGGCGCAGACCACCGACTTTTAGGCCCAGAACAGACGGTGAAACGCAACTTCAACGAAACTGCAACTGCTAGTTACTTTTGAGTTGCATCTAAGTTTCTGCCATAGCGTCCGTTGAGAGACCACACATGACGCGACCAGATTGAAACTTTCAAACTGGCCTAAGTTGGCCGATAGTTGTGTCGGGCTGTTAATCAGTACGGACTTGTATGAAATGAAAGTGCGCACATTACACCGATTTGATATCGGCCGATTCTTCATACAAATTAGAATCGGGCCCAACTATCGGTCGACTAAAAGTCGGTGGTCTCCGCCTAGGCTTATACTTATCACTACCTACCTACCACCATATTAAAGGACGAAGCACACTTATCAACCAGGAAACGGATCGTAACCGCATCAACTCGTGGCGGTCAGTATTATTTGTATGACTCTCCGTACTGCCAAAGCACACTTACGCCCGTATTCACAAACATTACTATGAGGTCTCACAGTGCGCGTGGACGCACACGGTCACACACGAACCAATCACAGAGCTCTATTCAACGCTGTGCGTTCGATGTGCTGCTTCACTTAAGCAAGCATCGTTTGTGAATACGGGCGTTAGCACCGTAACGTAAACGCCTCGCAGCGAAAGGCGATACCAGAGTAGAGTAAATACAAATGAGTAGGTAGGTCATCTTCTAGCGCCCGAGCGTGGTTTGTATGTGAGCGCGCCAATACGTATGCGGCGCGCACGCACACACTGACAAAATTTAGCGTGGATTTTGAGTGAGGTGTGCTGAATTTTGTCAGTGTGTGCGTGCGCGCCGCATACGTGTTGGCGCGCTCACATACAAACCGCGCTCGGTGCGTTTCTATGAAGATGACCTACTCATTTGTATTTACTCTGGCGATACGGTGTTGATCCCTTTCCGGGTTGATAAGTGTGCTATGATCTTAAGCCTTATTATTAATATCTTTGATCAACTTTAAATCTTAACTCGTCATTCAAAAGAGACTAATGCCAGTTTTCACCGTCTATCCCTAATTTTTAAGTGACCTCTATGGTAGGGATGTTATGGATATGTTGTTTCGGTTACGAATATAGGAATAATATTATACCGGTTTCGGTTACGGATATTTTTTTATTTCGGATATCCGAAAGTTTCGGTTACGGTTACGGATATCTATGCTTTAGAATGCAATTTGCAATAGTTGTCCAACACGGTTCATTCATGGCCGCACACTTTACATCGAATAAAAAGTAATAAAAAAATAAAAATTGATACTAAATGGCGTTATAAAGGTAAATCAAAAAAACTATTTAAACTGCCTACATCCGAAACTTTTTAATCGGTTACGGTTACGGTTTCGTATATTTTTTTATGTCGGATATCCGAAAGTTTCGGTTAAGGTTACGGATATCCATATGGATATCCGTAACGTGTTACCGTAACACATAACAGGAATTTTGTTTTCTAAGGGGTCACTTATAAATTAGGGATTGATGGTTAAAACGGGTATTAAACCTATTATTATTATTATAGGTACCTAGGTTATTCTCCGTCTACTGCGCATTCCAGACAATATCTTACAAACACATATTGCTCATGCATAGAGAGAGGCCCAGTTCCAGCACCATATTACAAAAACTAGTTACATAAAAGAGAATCTTATAATAAGTGTAAAGTCCGGTCGCGGAGCAGATAGAATTTCGTTCAATGACCCCAAGCTACCCATCCTTATCGCCCGCGCGTAATTATATTTCTGTCTGTCCGTCGCAGTCGCGACAGCAATATAATTACTCGCGAGCGATAAGGATGGGTAGCTTGGGGTCATTGGACGAAATTCTACGTGCTCGACGACCAGACTACCCAATTTTATCACATTAATTTACTTTAGTATTTTTTAAATTACATACTAATTTTATTTTTAACTAACAGTCCCGTTAACCCCTCGTGGTAAGCTAAATAATATGCTTGTCACGAGTGGGTTCACCACAATAGACAAGCGGCGGTGTTCGAACCCGCGTTCCTTCGACCTCGATTCAGCCAGTCTGTCATCGAAACCAACTATACTTATCCTACTAATATTATAAATCGAAAGTTTGGATGTCTGGATGTTTGTTACTCTTTCACGCAAAAACTACTGAACGGATTTTGTTGAAACTTTACAGTGTTATTGTTTGTAACATATAGGCTATATTTATGCCGACCTGTGACACTAAATTACACGCGGGTGAAGCCGCGGGCAAAAGCTAGTTTCATAATAATAATTATGTATATTGTCTTACTCCATTACATCTTCCTGAAGTTCACATTCCAGTGCGTTTTGTTCTCTATCAGCAAATTCCATATCTGAAAAAACATTTTAATATGTCAGAAAGAAAGAGACTTGTGGAAAATTAAGGAGCCATGTATAAGATTTTATGACGACATCGTAACGTAAAGGTAGTAGGGAAGCGCTGGACGCAGCCCGCTACCAATCGATCAACGTGGAAAGCATTGGGGGAGACCTATGTTCAGCAGTGGACGTCCTATGGCTGAAATTATGATGATCATGATGATGTATAAGATTTTAAACTTTCGGGCTCCAGTTCAACTAAAATACACTCAGCGGCACGGAATTTGGCCCAAGCCTAAACAACCAGATATGAGGCCAAATAGGTGTTGTATACCTAAGTTTCGTGTGACATGTTAACAGAACATTTGTTTTTTTTCATTTAAGAGGCTAGATTATTAAAAAAATGCGTCTGTTTAACTTTTTTGACTCTAGAAACGCATTTCTTTGTTGGAGCGTAAAGAGTACGGGTAAGTTTAAATTCGATATTAAATGTTGTAAGGGTTTGGCGTTTTGTTTTTTGTTTTTAAATTAATCCTAGGGTTATTCTCGTTTCTATAGTTTGACAATAATGCCCATTACTCCAGCTCAAGTTGCTCAAATAGTGTTGCTTAGAAGACAAGGGCGTATGCAGCGGAAGATGGCTGAAACTTTCAATTTATGGCGTACAAACTTAAGATACACGTTAAAAAGGCATGAACAGACCGCCTTTTACACTAGAAGACCAAGAAGTGGGGAATTAAGGTGCAAATACGGGCGCGATGACTCGATTATCGTGCTTGCAATATCAATAAATCGGGTTCTCACTACGTTTCAGATACGCCAGCGTTTATAAACAGCAAGCCCAGTGAATGTCAGTGAACACACAATAAGAAGAAGGATGTAGGATCATAATCTGCATACTCGAAGACCAGCTCGAGGACCAGAACTTCTCCGATACCTTCCCAGAGCGCGACTTTCGTTTTCTAGAGAACATACAAATTGGACGCAAGGCTAATGGAGTAAAGTTCTATGGATCGATGATTGCAGAATCACCTTAAGAGCTCCAGACGGTTGTGGAAGTGTATAGAGAAGGTACGAAGAAGAGTTGCTACGCAAACAGACAGTTTTCATAAAGAGTTTACTCCATTAGTCAAACGACCAATTTGCATGTACTCTAAAAAACGTAAGTCGCACTTCGCGAAGGTATCGGAGAAGTTCTGGTCCTCGAACTGGTCTTCGAGTATGCAGGTTATGATCCTCCATCCTTCTTCTTATTGTGTGCTCACTGACATTCACTGGGCTTGCTGTTTATAAACGCTGGCGTATCTGACACGTAGTGAGAACCCGATTTATTGATATTGCAAGCACGATAATCGGGTCATCGCGCGCTGATTTACACCTTTATTCTCCACTTCTTGGTCTTCTTGTGTAAAAGGCGGTCTGGTCATGCCTTTTTAACGTATATCTTAAGTTTGTACGCCATAAATTGAAAGTTTCAGCCATCTTCCGCTGCATACGCCCTTGTCTTCTAAGCAACACTATTTGAGCAACTTGAGCTGGAGTAATGCGCATTATTGTCAAACTATGGAAACGAGAATAACCCTAAGATTAATTTAAAAACAAAAACAAAACGCCAAACCCTTACAACATTTAATATCGAATTTAAACTTACCCGTACTCTTTACGCTCCAACAAAGAAATGCGTTTTTAGAGTCAAAAAAGTTAAACAGACGCATTTTTTTTTTAATCTAGCCTCTGAAATTAACAAAAACAAATGTTCTGTTAACATGTCACACGAAACTTAGGTATACAACACCTATTTGGCCTCATATCTGGTTGTTTAGGCTTGGGCCAAATTCCGTGCCGCTGAGTGTGACCACGGCTGCAGCATCGCAGCCGAAACGTCAAGCCGTGAGTACATAATGTAACTCATCAATAAACGTCGCGTTAAGACTCGTGTTTTACTATTTGAAATGCATTTATTCTGGGGCAGCAATTGTCTGGAATGGAGACCACATACCAGAAAGCGCAGCATAGGTAGGGTTGCCAGGTCCAAAATCACAAAAGCCGGACTTTGTGCTTCATTTGGCCGGACATTTTACCCTAAAAGCCGGACATGTGANGGTGCAATTAGTGTCAGCTCATGAGTGACTACTATCATCATCGGTTGCTAACCAACATCCTGATTCCTGATGCGTGCGCTTCACATGATTCTGTGGCTCGACTTTCGCCTGGCGCGGCAACCAAATAAAAAGCCTAACAAAAGCCGGACAGGCCGGACAAGGCAATTTTTGGCCGGACAAGTCCCTAAAAAGCCAAACATGTCCGGCTAAAGCCGGACGCCTGGCAACCCTAAGCATAGGACGTACACTCTCAAGGTGGACCGACGATCTCATAATGTGGCAGGAAGGCGCTGGATGCAGGCCACCAACCGGCCATTGTGGAAATCATTGGGCTTCCCCCTATGATGGTATTCTGTTTGGGTGATGTACAGAGGTATTAAGTAATATACAGGGTGTTAGGTTAGGCAGAACTATGTAAAAATTGAAAGAAAGAAAGAAACATTTATTACGATGAACATCACTTAGTTAAGGACAGAGAAAGTATACAGAAAAAAAGACAGAAATAGCACATAAATATTACAAGTAAATAAAAAGTGAACTGAGTAGTGCTACCCTGTCGCAACAGCGCTGCTCATCGCAATGGGACTCCAGAATATGGGAAGGCTGGTTTTCAGTGGTTTTCATTGCCATAATTTTTGGTATCATAAAAAAATCTAATGGATTTATTTAAATACATACTTACATTGCAATTTATGGTCTCCCTTCATTTTCAAGATGTGGTGTTTAAGCAAGACTTTGTTCGTAAACGATTCTCCGCACGTGCAAACTTTTTTTATCACCGTTTCACTGGTGTCGTACAAGTGTATCTGAGCCACATGATCTGCCATTCCCTTAAGGCTCGTACAAATCTCTCGACACAGAACGCAAATATAGATTTTATTCCAAAATATTAAGCCTTGCACACCAATTCTGAAATTCCTATAAAACCACGATTGCCTAAAACGCGGCAACAAGAAATAATCTCTGTAATTTCTCACGTTTGGAGTTTTGATTGCTTTCCTTCGCTGGTACCTATCTAAATGTAGATTAAAGTCTTTTTCTTTTATGGATATGTAACCGCAAACGTTGCAATGGTAGTGCTTCTGATGTGTCTCCGTGTGCAGTGCGAGCGCTTTAGTGTTCTGTTGTTTACGGACACATATCGGACACACCGATATGCCTTGCGCCTCATGTTGTATGAGATGGCTCATGAATTTTCTGCAACTTTTCTTTTTATGACATAACGGGCAATTTAGGAGGAATCCAGCCGGTTTCTTGATGTGACGGTAGTGTATATGGAACGCTAAGAGTCTTTTGTTGAAGAATAACTCGTCGCAGTGATCGCAGACGAAGATTTCTCTCTCGACTCGTCGGGCAGTTTTTGAGCTTAGTAAGTGAATTGTTTTGATGTGTTCAACAAGGGTAGTATCGTCCGGAAAACATTTTACACAGGTCTGAAAAAAACAACAATAAAGTAAAGTACAGCCGTAATGTTCCAAGCCTGGTTATAAACAAAATAAGGAGGAAAAAAAAGTACAATAAGATATACAGGGTGGAAACGATATGCAATCTTATTCGATTGTTTCTAAACTATACAAGACATCGAAAAACTGATTACTGATCCTGAAAGTGCTTCACGAGCTCTATCCAACGGTACCAATATTAGGTTACAGAATTAACTGGATCTATCCGAAAAGTTAATGTTTTCAGCCTCCATACTAAATGTATGCCAGCCAAACAATAATAGAAGCATTTTTTTTATTAAATGATAAACACTTAAAATGAACTCGTAAATTTAATTCTTATTTAAAATTATTCTTGGAAAACATTGGTTTTAGGCTTTATTTGCTATAATATTAACAAGACATGAGTGCCATGACTGTGGCTGTACTAAATGTATGGAAGCTGGAAACATTGAATTTTCGAATGGATCCAGTTTATTTTGTAACATATTATTGGTACCGTTGGATAGAGCTTGTGAAGCACTTTCAGGATCAGTAACCAGTTTTTTAATATCATGTATAGTTTTTAAAATTATGTTGGTTTACTAAATTCAAATTCAAATTCAAATTCTTTATTGCTCCAATGTTGGTATATAAAAGTTCTTACATATAGACATAGACCCAAAACATGGACCCTGCTAGGGTATTGCAACATGAGATTAAATCTAATAAGTATTATAATTTAAATAATAATATTAGAGATCTGTATAATTACAACTTATTTCAATTACAACATTACAATTTTATAACAACATTATTAAATANTATTTTTTTTTACTTATTTATAAATCACAAGGGATAGCCATCTAAAAAAAAGTAACTCAAAACAATTAGACTTTTCTAAACATTTTAAGAATTAATTAGATATTTGGCTTTAGTCTTTTTTAGACATTAAAAATGATCAAAGGGAACAGGTAACTCAAAACAATAAAGTTTTAGTCATTTTTTCTGGGTTATTTTTCTTTAAGATAAAATTATCTTCACCGGCCACTGCCATGATTTCATATTTTTACACTAATAATATTGTGTAGGATTCCGCCGAACACCAGAATCCATAGCCACTTTGTCCGGCAGCGCCACGGTATTGAAAATAGGAACTAAAAACTGTCAAAGCGGCGGGTAATGACACGCTGTTTTACATTACGGCTAGCCGTATTGAAGAACGTTTGGCGCCGAATACATTCCGGCGGATTTTCATTCAGCCGTATTCAATCCGGCTAAACGTTAATCCGCCGTATTACAAACAGAGCTGTAATGCAAAATGCCTAGCTGTAATGTAAAACGGCGGATTATACAATCTGACTGCGACATACATACAGGCAATGAGATTCCACTTGGCAATTCGATTTTTAAGTAATTTATAATCAAATATAGGGATCAAAATATGGATCGAAGCCAAGGATCAACTTCTTTCCAAACTCTGAAGTTTTAAACTAGGTAAATAAAGGTTTGATAAATCAAAACTTTGTTTATCAACAAAATTTAGAGGTTATATTGACTCACCAAGCACACGTTGGACTGTTTCGCCACAATTTGGTGTAGATCTGCTAAATGCATAGTCTTCTTGTGTACTTCTACTTCGGTTTCGCTCAACCAGTCCCCAGAGTCGCATAAATCACAATCGTACGTTGGCGGTTTGTCAGCTCCACCACCGTCCCGTGAGACGGGTTCCCGCGTGACTTCTGCGTTAAACATATTAAAATTACAATTTACAATGCTATGATATAAATGTTAATGTTAGAATTTACTTTAAATTTTACAAACAAAATGAAGTGGAAGAAAACAACAAACAGAAAAATCGTAAATCTGACAGTTTTTTTTTTAATAACGGGCAATCTAAGCCGTTATTTTATTAACTGATAACAGTGAATGTACAATTTTCGTTATTCGCTTTAGCAGACAGCATTCCACAGCAGGCTAAAGGCAGCAGAACTCAATAACTCTAGAGGGCAACTAGCAACTTTGTAATGAAAGCAGCTTAATTAACTTATATGAGTAGGAAAGATCAAGGGCATCGCCATCTTGTATAGCTGTAGTAGCTGTCAGGCTGGTAAAGCTGTTTGGCACAGCTATGATGTTGTTTTATCACGGCCACGCTAAACAAATAAGGGAATAGGAAGAAGAAACTAGGTATCACGACTGTTATCGGTTTATCTTGATGCATAGCCTTTCTAAGGTCTTTAAAGTCGCTAAAAGGTCATGGGCTCATGGCCACCAAATATGCATAAGAATAGATCAAAAGTGATGGATGTCAGTATTTTACTATTGAAATATTTACTCAACAGACAGCACATTGCGTGCCTCCTCAAGGTCGACGAGTTTCGCTTACAGTTAATGGATAACGTTATGGCGTTATTGGTGACCGAGAATGCCACCCTCTAATTTTGTTAAGTAAAGTGCAGAGACATGTAATTGAAATAAATTTATCCTTATTTCGTCTTCTAAATGAATGCTTATTAGTATAATTGTAGTTAATTAGTAAAATAATCAATTAACTTCTTCAATTAGTCTCATTTTCCTATTTAATAACTTGCATTAACTGAGAAAAACGCTAAAGTGACAAAGTTCTAACTCACCTACAACGTGATGATTATTTATCTCATGTAAGAAGACAATGGAAGCTTTACATTGGTTGCATCTATCTTCGGAGAAACAACCATTCTATTTTTCCTAATAAAAGTAATTGAAATCGTTTAAACTGGCGCTCTTTATCAGTTAATTAAGCCAATTTATTCGTCTTTAATAGTATTTGATCGTGGGCGGATCCGGAACGGGTAAGTTATCATTGGAATCCCACATACGCTTCAACACCGATTTTGTACCATTTCTTGGCCTTGTCTCCTTTACTTCTTGACTTTATCGTTAGTAAAAGAGCTGAGTCGCACTTTCTTTACTGACATGGTATAGAAACCTATATTAGCAGTAATAGTTGTACTGATAATCAAGCTTTATTAATCTAAGATAATCAATAATTGCCTTGCGGAAACAGTTTCAGCACGTACCTGTACCTACGTTACGCACATTTATTGTAAATTACGATCATGTTGGTATCAAAGGTTACTAACGTCGCCTATTAATATTTCGTTAACTATTAACTAAATATACTACTTAAATAAATACTGCCCTGTTTTTATTATTTAAATTTGCATTTTTCGTAATTTTTTTCACACTACCTACCTACCATACCACACTGTGACTAAGGTAGGTATTTGTTTGATATTTATTGACTAAGAAAAAGATAAGAAATGACTAATGTTCAATGAAAGTAAAAAGTAAAGTAAGTGCAATAATTAATAACATTTTATGATATTTTTGGGTTAGCACAAGCAAAACTATAGGTCTAACTTCTTTAGCTTTTTATCTGTAAATGTAAAATACCTACTACAAAATGTTTATAAAATTATTATAGTAGGCACAAGTAGGCATCAATTTAAAAAAATAATTAAAGAAAGGCATTTAAATTACCTAAGTTCAGATAGGTTATTCCACATCTTTGCTAATTGACTCTTCTCTCATAAATTACAAGATGGCTGCATGAATGGTATTTTCACATATCTGTGGTATTTTACAGCTTGCTACAGAGAGCTTAAAGCTTGCTAGTCAGTTCACTGGTAGTTCTCAAGTTGTGAAGTTCTCACTACATTCATAGAAAGATCTTGAAGTGATTTTGAGTTATTGATTTTCTAAACATCCTTATTTCTGCAAGTTTTGTAAGTAGGTATAATTAATTTCTTTTAAATTGAAAGATCTATTCAATATTGAAATATATAGCAATTTATTATGGTAATTTATCTTTAATTCTGTGTGCCCTCTATCAATAATCCTTTAAGATGTTTAAATGAATTGATAAATAGGTTTTTTATATTCTGAAGACTAATGCATTTAATTTAAACAATATTGTGTGTGGAATGAATATTCCTTTATACCCATTTACAGGCATTTTCATAGTTAAAATTAGCTAAATAGACACCATCATTTCAGCCATAGGACATCCACTGCTGAACATAGGCCTCCCCCAATGATTTCCTGATTTGCTTAATTTTACTGTATAAAGTAGTAGTACATAACATTTTAGGTCAGTGTAGCATGTCTAAAAATATTTATTTATTTATACAGGGTGTCCCTTGCATGGATCAAATAAAAGAATTGATTCTACAGCTCAAAAGCCACAATTTGACCTAATAAAAGGAAGTTTCGATTTTCCAAATAAAATTCCCTTTTCATACAAATTGTCTTCATTGATCAGTTATAATGGGGATATGAATATTTATTTTTAAGAATTTTAATTTTGTTCCTGTAGGAAAATTGTTGCTTTTGCATAGTAGAATCCTTTTTGTTTCATCCAAACTTACTGGGCATCCTGTATACAAAAAAAAACTATACTAAAATCATCAAACAAAGGTTACTGAGTTTCTTCCTCCACTTCTCAGCCCATAAAATGTTGTCCCGAAGTGGTGGTAGGGCAAGCTATATTTGGGACGTATATGTAAATATAAGTGCCCTAGAAAAGGCTGAAATCTGGCTGAAAAAGAATGAAATCTGTTACTATGACTTATTAAATAGTTCATATGAATAAATATTTTTTGACTTTCAATCAATCCTTTTTGTTTGATCCATAGTTACAAAGACACCCTGTATAAAAAAAACTTAATACTAAAAGCAAGATCATCAGTTTCAGGATGTCCAGGTCAGAGCCAAGAGACCCTAGAATAGCACCCAAAGAAATGATCATCACCCGTTTCAAGTCAGCCCAACAGAAGAAGAAACAGCAAGAACAGTTCGGCTTGTCGATACAGCCTGCCAAAAAACCGCCTCAACCTCCGCAGAATCTTAAATTACCACAAACGATCACAAAAGTAACGCAAAATGTCACCAAAGTAACACAGACTGCCACAAAATTGCCCCAGACTGTGACAAAAGTGACGCAGAACATCTCAAAAGTGCAATCGGTCAAAACATCCGAGACGGTGCAGAAATCGAAGTCGAAAAAGGCCAAGGGTGAAAGCAGTGTTAGCAAGCCGAGCAGTCCGATACTGATTGAGGATGACAGCCCGGAGTACTATCCGGAGAAGTTGAAACGGGCTCCGGGTTCGAGGAAAGTTTTTATGAAACCGAAGCAGAAGTCTACAATGGTTGCTAGGACGAATAAGAGAAAGTTCAATACTCCTAAACGAGGTACGTTCTTAATTATTTCTTTTTAACAATTTTCATAAACATAGTATTTTGTGACGAAGCGAAGGCTATAACTGTCTTAGTTTTATTGTGCACTAGCTTTTGCCCGCGGCTTCACTCGCGTGAAATTTAGTTTGTCACAGATCGTCATAAATTATAGCCTATATGTTAATCTGGGTTATAAACAATACTGTAAAGTTTCATCGAAATCCGTTCAGTAGTTTTTGCGTGAAAGAGTAACAAACATCCACACAAACTTTCGCATTTATAATATTAGTAGGATATCACATTTACAGCATTGCGTGGTGGTTTGCGTATTTCCGAAATGCAGTTGCGGGTTCGATTCCCGCTGGGGTCAATCATGCCTGTATTGGTGAGATTGTTGGAAAAAAAATGTATAGTAGCTTTCATACAATTTAATATTTTAAAAAACTTGTTAGATAGTCCGTTTTGTCTCTCGACCGGCAAAATATGACTAAGGCCAAGGTATACTTCCTACCTATTGGCAGTATAAAATGGCAATGCCAGATTTCGTATGGAAGGTGGCGTCTTTTCATTTTCGCGCGGCCATCGACCAAACCTTATTTTTTGTTTACAAAATAGTATAATAAACCAAACTTACTATTACATGTATTTTTAAACATTTGACGATTTGCAAGTAACAATTTTTATAATCTATCTATACAAACAAATAAAATATTACAGGAGTAAAATCCCCGCTGCCCCGTTCACCGAAGCACACATTCTCCCAAGAGGAATGCCCAGTCTACTCTGAGCTGAGTATGGAAGAAGTCATCCGGATAGTGGAAGAAAACGACAGCCTTGACGATGATGATCTGATGGAGATACTGACCTGTCCCAGCCCGGTGTGGTGGGAGGAGCCGCCTGATGAGATGTATATTGAAGGTAGATATTATTTGAACTAGCGTTCACCCGCAACTTCATAAAAACTTACGACTTTCATGAAAATTTCCAACCCCCGTTTTACCCCCTTAGGGGTTGAATTTTGCAAAATCCCGTCTTAGTGAGCACCTACATTCTAAAAGGAACCCCCATGCAAAATTTGAGTGTCCTAGCACTTGTAGTTTCTGAGGTTTCGTGTTCGACCGTCGTCATCATCATCTCAGCCACAGGACGTCCACTGCTGAACATAGGCCTCCCCCAATGCTTTCCATGTTGCCCGATTGGTAGCGGCCTGCGTCCAGCGCCTTCCTGCTACCTTTATGATGTCGTCGGTCCACCTTGTGGATCACGTCCCACGCTACGTTTTACGATACGTGGTCTCCACTCCAGAACCTTGCTGCCCCATCGGCATATGGCTCGGAAACGTGACCTCTCACTATAAGCCACATAAAGAAGCTCAAAGTTGCATAGCGTGTTATGGAGAGGGCTATGCTCGGTGTTTCTTTACGAGATCGAATCAGAAATGAGGACATCCGTAAATGAACTAAAGGATTAGCAAGCTGAAGTGGCAATGGGCAGGGCACATAGTACGCAGAACTGACGGCCGATGAGGCAGCAAGGTTCTGGAGTGGAGGCCGCATACCGGAAAACACAGCGTGGGACCTCCACCCATAAGGTGGTTTTTACTTATCCACAATGAGGAAGCTCTCCCCCCAAGCAGTTCCTTTACGGTCCTGCCTGCATCTAGGAGGACGATGAAAAGGGGAGGCCTTTGTGCAGCTGTGGTCGTTATTTGGCTGAAACGAACAAACGAAGATTCACTTGGTCTGCATCTCACCTGATGGAAAGTGAAGAATAAGTCCTGCTCCTGCAATGGAGACTAAATAACGATAAATAAATTATTTACCTATACCTATTTTTAATTTATATCACTTATTCCATTTCAGAAGCGATTTGCTCAAGAAAGCCAGAAGAAAACGCCACCGGAAAAAAGAAGAGTCCGATCCGTGAAAGGTGCTTAAATACTCTACGAAACTCCTCCAAATTGGGTAAGAAAATCAAAACCCAAGTGTCTGATATACCTGCCAAACCTGCTACAACTCCAGAATCCATAACTGATACTCCTGCTAAAATAGCTACAGAAAAACCAGTCGAAGTGAAAAACGACGATAAATTCATCAAGAAAAGCAAAAAGCTTGAAAACGTACTTGGCAATATCAAGAATAAAGCGAGCAAAGATACTGATGTCATATCCAAGAGTATTAAACAAGAATTGATAACTAATGAAGAGAAAACACAATCTCAAGCCGAAACTAGTGAGAATGAAGCTGTATTACCTGAAGCTGTGAAATCAAATGACGTCCCTAGTTTGGTTGAAACTAAGAAAGACGTTCCTGAAACAGTTGAAAATGTCAATAAAACTACCGAACCAGTGATCAATGTCAAGAAAGAAGTAGAACGTGCAAAGAAGAAGAAACTGTCTGAAAGTACAGAAGATTCGTTTGGAGATCTGAATTGTAGAAACCAAGAGATGCTGCTAGATTTAGAAAACATGGACATTCCTGTTCAAGAGAGCGCAGCGTCACCAGACTGTATGATTATTATTGATGACAATACGAGCAAAGTCATCGATTTGGATGATGATGACAAAGAACATCAAGATGATAAAAATACTGATAAGAAAGCCACTGGAGTTAAAAATGAAAGTGATGCTAACAAAGATATTAAAGCTGATGAAAATCCATCAACAAATATTGATAATCAAACAAAATTACATTCCGAAACAGCCAGAGAAATCGACGCAGAATCTCTAGTGCCAAAAAACATGCCGCCACTCACAAAACGTCCTAAAATCAACAACACAGCGTTCGCGTCCCCCAATTCATATAAAAGCATTTCGGATGATGTCACTGAAAGTTCTAGCGTTTCAAATACTGATGGAATGGATACCATATCCGATACGAACATAAAATACATCATGGATGATGATTTAGATGAAGTTATGGATAACAACAAAATTGATAACATCAAAGATAGCAATCAAGGAACAAATGATCCGAAAATCAATGTGAAGGATGAAAAATTCGAATTGAACGAACTCACAATTCTATCAGACACAAACGATCCAAAATCTAAAGACGCGTATATTACTGTATACAAAATCATGTCCAACGAAGAATCAGTGATTAAACCGACGAACAAATTTAAAGATATACCAGAATATTCTAGCTATGTTGAAAACTTGATACAGGTTGAGACCAAGCAAGAATTTATTGATGAAAGTTTAGAAAACGAAATACCGGAATTACCTGTGGATGCGAAAGGGCAATTGAACTCCTTTTTCAAAAAATGCAAATATGCGAATCGAAAACGCAAAAGGGTGGATCCTAAAGACAAAATTGTCGATGAAACCGAATGCAAATCGCCGAAGAAATCTATCACAGTTGCTCAAGAAGACAACGTAAAATTATGCCTGAAATGTTCAGCAATATTTGACACAGAAGAATGCAACTTCTGCCTCAAATCGCAGAAAGATAGTAAGGATGTGGACAAAAGTTATATGTGTGATAAGTGTGACTATGTAGGGGAAAGCACAAGTAATGTGATTGTGCATTTGGAAGAGCATATGCGCTCTGTAGATGAGGGCAAAACGTAGTTATGTAGGAACGTGTAAAGTCCGGTCGCCGAGCACGTAGAATTTTGTCCAATGACCCCAAGCTAGCCATCCTTATCGCTCACGCGTAATTACATTGCTGTCACGACTGTGCGACGGGCGGCCGCAGTGACTGTGCGAGCGCGACGGCAATATAATTACGCGCGAGCGATAAGGATGGGTAGCTTGGGGTCATTAGACAAAATTCTACGTGCTCACAGACCAGACTATAGTTGTGTATTTTAATTAGTACGGTTGCTTATAAGTTACTTCGTCACTCGAAATCTTAACGGTCTTGCCCCAAGATATTTTACGAAATCCTGTAGACCGGGTTCACAGAACAACACATATATGCAAGTGATTTTAATTTTTGTGAAAACAAGAAATTCTTTTTTCTTGGTTCCATACTATACTCACATGCTCGTCGAGTATCGTATTTGTATGACGCCCGTATTCACAAACGATGCTTGCTTAAGTGAAGCAGCAAATCGAACGCACAGCGTTGAATAGAGCTCTGTGATTGGTTCGTGTGTCACCCTGTGCGTCCACGCGCACTGTGAGACCTCATAGTATTGTTTGTGAATACGGGCGTGAGACAATTTGTACATACAACCCGGTCATTGCCAACATTTTGTCGGTTTTCGTTCATTATTTCTATTAATATGAAAAAGTTGACGGTTCGGTCACCCATCAAGTTGTATCCTCGCGCCAAGTCGTTGACTTTTACTTAGTTATGTTTTGTTTATCTGATTGTAAATAGATCTCAATGTACTGACTGATGTTTTTTCTTACATTTTGTTGAATGTATTGTTTACTGGATATTTGTAAGTGTACATAAATGTAAATAGGTTAGCGTAGTATGTAGTTTTATGTTAATCGTTGACTATCATGAAGTATTAAATACAAATATAATATCTTCATTTGTTTTTTTATTACTTTAATTGCCCTTGACGACGCATAATCGATGTCGACTGCGTAAAAATGTGACATTAAAATTAAATGTATGACGGATTGTACAGCGCCCCTAGCGGAAACTTTCAAGAACTGAAATCTTCATAGATTTTTTTGACGCGATATTGACGATGTTTAATGTAAACTCACAATAAGCCCTCAGATTGTGTACAGTACATCTGGTACTTACCCAAAATGGCCAAAGTTTGATAACCTTATTCTAAGTAACAAAAACGTATGGCGAACTTATTGGCTATTTTGGGTGTAAACTATTTGACGCTGACTACCATTCGTAAGAACGTTAGATTACATAGAAATGCCCTAGTCCAGGGGTCTCCAAACCGGCTTATTCCACTATTCCCCATTGACAATCCCGACGGGGATTAGTGAACTTTTTGTTCACTATTCCCCGTTAACGCCAATGAGGGTTTTCGCGTATGAAAGATCCGCTAGATGGCGGGACGTGGATGTGGGGTCTGACTGCTGCGTGATTGGTGGATTTTGACATATCTGTCAATATCATGTCAAAAATAACCAATCATGCAGCATTTGGACCTCGCGTCTACGTATTGCCATCTGGTGGATTTTTCATACGCAAAAGCTCTCATTGGAGCTTATAAAAATGTTTGTTGGCAGAAAAATTAAAAATGTTATGGCCCTTGCAACTTACCGAAAAAAATATTATGGCCCCAAGGCTTCTGTTTGGAGACCCCTGCCCTAGTGTATACTCGCCTTTAGGCCAGGCGGTTGTCTTAAGTCTATAAGTAACTAGCGGCCGCCCGCGACTTCGTACGTGTGGATCCCGTTTTACCCCCTTTTCCCGAATTTTCTTTGCTATAAATGCAAAACCGTGGAAATCGGTTCGTGCGTTCTGGAGTTAAAGCGTCAGGGAGGAAAACCCGACTTATTTTTATATAGTAGATAAAAGTCCAGTTTTTCTCTAAATCCTTTATTTGCTGCCTTGCATGAACCGTTCCCTGCATTGCTGTGCGTACAATATTCCCAGCAGCAGGATATCCGAGTCGCTGAGAGCGAAGCGGCGGCCCATGGACAGAGTGCGCTGCCATAGGTGGTCCTGTGGACAGAAGAAGAAATGTATCCGGCTCGAAGGACCATATGGGTACAACTATAGAATTATTATTAGCTGGCTTGTTATATTAAATAGAAGAAAGGGGACAAAATAACAACTTCATCCGGCTCGAAGGTCCATATCAAAAATTAAAATATTTTTGTGGAGCCATCCATAATAAAACACTGTTTTAGGGACTCGATTTACAAATTATATAAGTACAACTATAGAACTATGAACTAAAATTTCGACTTTTATCCGGCTCGAAGGATCATATTATAAGAAATTATACAGAAAAAAATATCACCTGTAGCGGTATAACGGTTCTAGAGGCCAGCGGGTCATCGCAGTCCCGGCACATGTAATTCGCAGAGAATCTGCTGGAGCCACGCCTCGTTTGGGCTCTGATCCCTAGTGACTGCTAGCTAGCGATCCCCGATCCCCTAGTGACTAATTACTAACCCGTGAACCCCAAAAATTCACTATCACCTAATGACTATTGTTCCCGAAACCTAGTGTCCTTGGTCTCCGATCCCTTAGTGTTCTTGATCCCCGATCCCCAAGTGTCCTCGATCCCCGACCCCCTAGTGTCCTGGATCCCCGATATCCTAGTGACTATTGTCCCCGATCCCCTAGTATTCTTGATCCCCGATCCCCAAGTGTCCTCGATCCCCGATCCCTAGTGCCCTGGATCCCCGATATCCTAGTGACTATTGAGACCGATCCCCTAGTATTCTTGATCCCCGATCCCCGATCCCTAGTGCCCTGGATCCCCGATCCCTAGTGCCCTGGATCCCCAATATCATAGTAACTATTGTCCCCGATACCCAAGTATCCTTGATCCCCAAGCGTCCTGGATCCCCTATCCCCTTGATCCCCGACCCCCTAGTATCCTGGATCCTCGATCCCCTAGTGCCCTGGATCCCCGATATCCTAGTGACTATTGTCCCCGATCCCCGCGTGATCCTCGATTTCCTAGTGTCCTTGATCCCCAATCTACTAGTGACTGAATCCCGATCCCCTATCCTTAAGTGAGTGACCCTTAGTACCCTAGTGACTGATGCCCGATCGCCTGCAGTGACACAAAGCAACGGTTTAGTGGCTAGCTGTCCCCGTTCCTTTGGTGTCCTTGGTTCCCGATCCCTTAGTGACTAATGAATCACTATGCCCTAGTGTCTTGGATCTCCGATCCCCTAGTGCCCTTGATCCCCGATCCCTAGTGCCCTGGATCCCCGATATCCTAGTGACTAATGACTAACCCGTGAACCCCAAAAATTCACGATCAGCTAGTGACTATTGTTCTCGATACCTAGTGTCCTGGATCCCCGATCTCCTAGTGTTTTATATCCCCGAACCCTAGTGTCCTTGGTCCCCGATCCTTTAGTGTCCTTGATCCCCGATCCCCTAGTGACTATTGTCCCCGATCCCCAAATGTCCTGGATCCCCGATCCCTTAGTGTCTAGGATCCCCGATCTCCTAGTGACTATTGTCCCCGATCCCCAAATGTCCTGGATCCCCGATCCCTTAGTGTCTAGGATCCCCGATCTCCTAGTGACTATTGTCCCCGATTCCCTAGCGACTATTGTCCACAATCCCCTAGTGTCTTCGATCGCCGATCCCCTAGTGACTGATCCCCGATTCCCTAGTGACTGATCCCCGATCGCTTAGTGCTAATTACCCCCGATCCTCCAGTAGCCGAGGTTCAACCCTGATCCCCGATCCCCTGTATTTATTTATTTATTTATTAATAGGTACAGTTACAGTACATAGAATACTACTTATTTAGTAAAAAAAAAATACAGCTACAAATCACTTATTCCCGACTATCTAGAGTCCTGGATTCCCGATCCCCAAGTATCCTTGATCCACAATCTCCAAGTATCCTTGATCCCCGATCCCCAAGTGAATGAGGTTGATCCCCGATCCCCTATCTCACCTGTAAAGGTATAACGGTCCTGGACGCGAGTGGATCATCGCAGTCCCGGCACATATAGTTGGCAGGCGCGTGCGTAGCGCTCCCAAAGTCGTAGGGTATTTGCTGGAGCCACGCCTCGTTTGGGCTCTGATCCCTAGTGACTCCTAGCAAGCGTCCCCGATCCCCTAGTGACAATGACTAACCCGTGAACCCCAAAAATTCACGATTACCTTGTGACTATTGTTCCCGATACCTAGTGTCCTTGATCCCCGATCTCCTAGTGTTTTATATCCCCGATCCCCTAGTGTCCTTGGTCCCCGATCCCTTGGTGTTCTTGATCCCCGATCCCCTAGTTTCCTGGATCCCCGATCCCATAATGTCTTTGATCCCTGTACCCTATGATCCCTGTACCCTAGTGTCCTGGATCCCCGATCCCTAGTGTTCTGGATCCCCGATCCCTAGTGCCCTGGATCCCCGATCCCCTAGTGACTATTGACCTCGATCCCTTAGTGACTAATGAATCACGGTCCCCTAGTGACTATTGTCCTTGATCCCCGATCCCATAATGTCTTTGATCCCTGTACCCTAGTGTCCTGGATATCCGATCCCCTAGTGTCCTGGATTCTCGATCCCCTAGTACCCTGGACCCCCGATCCCCAAGTATCCTTGATCCCCGATCCCCTAGTGACTATTATCCCCGATCCCCTAGCGACTATTGTCCACGATCCCTTAGTGACTAATGAACTCCGATCCCCTAGTGATGATCCCCGATCCCCTAGCGACTGATCCCCGATCCCCTAGTGACTGATCCCCGATCCTCTAATGACTGATCCCCGATCCCCTAGTGACTGATCCCCGATCGCTTAGTGACTAATGACCCCGATTCCCTAGCGACTATTGTCCACGATCCCCTAGTGACTGATCCCGATCCCCTAGCGACTATTGTCCACAATTCCCTAGTGTCTTCGATCGCCGATCCCCTAGTGACTGATCCCCGATCCCCTAGTGTCTGATCCCCGATCCCCTAGTGACTGATCCCCGATCCCCTAGAGACTAATTACCCCCGATCCTCCAGTAGCTGAGTTTCATCCCTGATCCCCGATCCCCTAGCGACTATTGTCCACGATCCCTTAGTGACTAATGAACTCTGATCCCCTAGTGACTGATCCCCGATCCCCTAGTGACTGATCCCCGATTCCCTAGTGACTGATCCCCGATCGCTTAGTGCTAATTACCCCCGATCCTCCAGTAGCCGAGGTTGATCCCTGATCCCCGATCCCCTATCTCACCTGCAACGGTATAACGGTTCTAGAAGCGAGCGGATCGTCGCAGTCCCGGCACATATAGTTAGCAGGCGCGTGCGTCGCGCTCCCGAAGTCGTAGGGAATTTGCTGGAGCCACGCTTCGTCTGGACTCTTCTCTAAGTAGTGCTCTTTGCCTGGAAGGATGGAAATATGTTATGCGTAGCGACATCTATCGACGACTATTGGTCTCGAAGCGCTGGTAGGGTAAAAAGATTATGAGTCATGTAGAAGGCTCCTTAAGAGCAAAATATTTGACGATTTGTAAGTACTATTTATTAGTCTAAACAAATAAAGAAATTTTGTCTTTGACTTTGTGACGTCGACTCGTCGTTGCAAACTGGTTGCAGGCATCACTCAATAGATGGCGCTGATACAAACTTGCTACGGCACACGTATTCCCGCCTGCAATCCTGCATCGCGGTAGTACAGTTACATGAAAACAGTGGAGGAGGGACAACAATTTGGCCAGCTTGG
This sequence comes from Ostrinia furnacalis, assembly GCF_004193835.3. NCBI lineage: Eukaryota > Metazoa > Arthropoda > Insecta > Lepidoptera > Crambidae > Ostrinia > Ostrinia furnacalis. The sequence goes on along the minus strand of NW_021133556.1, from coordinate 81,602 downwards.
CAGCTTCTGAGCCAAGAGTGGGGGCAGTGATGACCAGGTTCAGGGCAGTCCTGGATCTGTCAATAGGTCGTATAGGCCGCAGCCTAGGGACGGCAGCAGATTTCAGATGACGCTTACTCGATTTCAGAAGATAAAAGTTAAATAAAGATTCAACCCCACCCTAGCCTATGGGTGGCAAAACTGTAAATCCGCCACTAGTTCAGGGGGAGGGGAGTATAGCCAGCTTCTTAGTAGGGCGGAAGAGGGGGGCAGTTAAGCCACCTTCTCATCCAGACCCAGTCGCCTAACTCTCGCTGCGAGATATAGGAAATAATGTAATGCTATGTTTTGCTTCTTCTCAGCACTGGCCCATTTATTGTCCTGAAGCAGTGGTAGGGTTAATACTGGGACGTGTAAAAGTGCTTTTTTAAAGCCTATTTACAGAAATAAATGAGTTTTATGAGTTTTTTCTCACCGTGTGCAACGTTTCTCCAATCCACCGCCACATGGTTGTCCCGGTCCCGTCTGTTGGACATCATGGGCACGCCGAGCGCGCGCAGAAGTGTCGCAAGCGACTACTCGGGGACAGGTCAATAGTCGGGGATACTAGACACTAGTCTCTAGTCGGGGACACTGGTCACTGGTCGGGGACGCTAGTCACTAGTCGGGCGGGTACACTAGTTACGGGGTCACTGGTCACTAGTCAGGGATACTAATCAGTAGGGGACACTAGTCACTAATCGGGGACACTAGTTAGTAGTCACTAGTCGGGGACACTAGTTAGTAGTCACTAGTCGGGGGCACTGGTCACTAATCGGGGGCGCTAGCAGGCCTGGCTCACTCCGCGCGGTACATCCGATAATTACCTACAGCGAAGCGCCCCGCCGGCGGGTATATCAGTCGAGTGTCACGCGCGCGCTCGTCAGGACGCTGGCGTGCGTTGTAGTATGATTATAATTCTATGATCGAAGTATTATTTAAAAATGGACATAAAGAGAAAGAAATATTGTGCGGCGTTCGGGTGTTTAAATTCGAAAAGTAATCTACCGGATTTATCTTTTTTTTCGCTTCCCAAAGATGCTGAAAGGTATGTTGGCCATGTAGGTAATCAATAATTCATAGGATAGTATAGGAACCTAACCTACTAATCCTACTATGAAGGTTTTCCATAATGAATGCATACTTACCTACATACGTTACGTACCTCATTACAAATAAGTAGATTAATTATTTTTTCACTAGACAGCAACCCTAACAGCGTAAGAAGAGTTCAGAGGCACGCGATAGAAAGAGACAACGCTTGTAGGTGAATAAAATTATAGGTACGTAGTGCTGTGCGAGCTGAATTCCACTGTATCGCGTCGTAGCAAGACTCGCATTTATTTAAATCGTCTTGCGGAGTCATCCTTCTGTACCTGTACTATTACTTATTCTGTGGCGCTAGTCACTAATCGGAGACATTAGTCACTAGAATCAGAATCAGAATCATCATTTATTTGCTATAAATGTGGTACAGGAGATGGATACAGTTAATGGTTAGGTCTCACAATTATCTGACATGCAAATATTAAATTACTTTTACTACTTTTTTGACTTTGAAATTTTGACTTTGACTTTGACTAGTCTACAATATCTCACCGTGTGCAACGTTTCTCCAATCCACCGCCACGTGGTTGTCCCGGTCCCGTCTGTTGGACATCATGGGCACGCCGAGCGCGCGCAGAAGTGTGACCAGCGCGTGCGCCGCGTGCCCGGGCGCGCCTTGCGCTAGCGACGCTATGTTCAGGCTCTGTGGAAACCATATACTCATCATCATGACGACCAATCAAAGCGGAAAGGAGATTACGTGTATTTAAATAACCCGATTAGATTTCGTTATTTCCTCAATATCTCGAAGCTGATCGAAGAGGTTCGGAAGTCTGTCTGATTGGCAATTTAAACACATCCTCTTCTCTCCGCTTTGGCGGTAGCCATAGGCACTGGCAAAAACCGAGCGAGACCCTGCCTGAACTGTTTTTGCAAGTTCGAGAATCGAGACCACGTTCAAACTGCATAGGTGTAATTTTAATAAATCAATGACATCACTGGATGCAGGCCAAAGAACATAGTACGCTGCTTCTAGCGCTAACGTGGCAAGTGTTTTTCCCTTCGCCGTGATTCCAGCTGAAGTTTCCGTGCATTTGTCACAACGACAACGTTAACCAATGGTAGATAGTCCAGTTGGGTAAGCAAGCATTCATCATCATCATTTCAGCCATAGGACGTCCACTGCTGAACATAGGCCTCCCCCAATGATTTCCACAAAGGCCGGTTGGTAAGTATTCAGTGAGCAAAAAAGCACTATCTTGCCTTCTTACTTCCAGCTGCTTCAACCACTACAATTCCTATTATCAAGGTACTACTGGTTGGGTTTTTATTGGCGGTCTAGCTGTAGATCCTGGCTACACAGGAGTTGCAGCGGTGGGAATGAGAGCTGGGAATACTTATTCCGTAATTTCTCTTCTTATTATTATCAAGGTACTAAGTACACGCCTGTATTCACAAACGATGCTTACTAAAGTGAAGCAGCAAATCGAACGCACAGTGTTGAATAGAGCTGTGATTTGTTCGTGTGTCACCCTGTGCGTCCACGCACACTGTGAGATTTCATAGTAATGTTTGTGAATACGGGCGTGAAAGATGTAAGTATTACTTACCTGATTCCCCTGTTTAAACCCAAGCTGCGGCATATCCTCCCCCTGATAACTGAGCCAGAGGAAGTTCCTCGGCTCCAGCACACCCTCAGAGGATATTTCTTGGAACATCACGCACGTGTTCAATTCTATCACGGACATCGCTTGCTTGATTCGCAATAAATTTGAGTCGTTTGAAGCTGAAATAAAGGAATAAGTAAGAGTAGGTACTTACCTACGTAAGACTGCTTTCAAGTAAGTAGGTACTAGCCTAGTACCATAGTAGCCTACTTTTGTTGATGGTTTCAGGGAAAAACTTTAAAAAATAATACGAGTAGATATAATTTTGTCACCGGAGAATCGTAGACATTGGAACTAAAGGGCTCAATGTTGAACCAGCATTCAGTATCATTTCAGTTAAATTTTCAATGTCATTTTAGACGTACGTGGTGACGGACGGCAGAGTAGAATACATTAAATTTTTTCACCAACCCTGTAGACTTAGCTTAGGGACAACACATACAACAGAGAACGGGCAGCAGCGCTCTCTAATCTTTTAAACTGCGGTCTCAAACCCGCCTGTCAAGCCTGGAGATTATGGCAAAACCCTCCACTAAAGTGGAGGAGGCTCATAGTCCAGTAGTGGACTGTAAAGGGCTGTTGATGATACAATTATGGCTAAATGATAATAAAATCCAAAATACTCACGTATATCCTTATCCACCCCATACATAACCACCCCAAGCGGCCACAGCTTATCTTTATAATACTCCACATTGGCATCAGTAAGTTGCGCCGACGCCGGTACATCGTTGATGCGTCGCGCGCTCGCCTGGCCCAGCGAGCCGCATTCGGAGTGGTAGTGAGCATTCAGGTAGTTGCGATCGGTGGGCGGGAGCAGAGCCGAGCGGGGGACCGAATCCTCCTGTACAGAGGCATTGCTATACAGGGTGGCAAAAACAGTGAGGTTTAAAAGAAAAATTTAGATTCCATACATCAAGGTGTATCTAAAAACCTACAAAAGCATAATTTTAATGTTTCTAGCAAAACTTTTGTATCTTGAATCAAAGATAGGAAGCTGATTATTTTTTTCAAACATCTACAATTAATAACAAATCTGTCGAAAAAAAGAAATCTAAAAAAAGTGAACCCAAAAAGAAGATAAAAATGTTTAAAGCCTACTAGGTCATAAAATTTTAAAATATCACAAAATTAACTCTATCGCCTAAACTAAGCACAATCGTATAATATACATGGGGGTGATTTAGGTACACCTTGATGTAAGGAATCTAAATTTTTCTTTTAGACCTCACTGTTTTGGCACCCTGTATAAGTAACTAAGGTTATTTTCTGGTTAGCTGGAAGAGAATGCCACATGGCATTAAGCTCGCCTGTTGTACCACTGTTTTTTATGTGTGCAATAAAGATTTTAAATAAATCCCAACTAATATTATAAATGCGAAAGTAACTCTGTCTGTCTGTCTGTCTGTCTGTTACGCTTTCCCGCTTAAACCTCGCAACCGATTTTGATGAAATTTGGCATAGAGATAGCTTGAGTCCCGGGAAAGAACATAGGATAGTTTTTATCCCGGTTTTTGAAACAGGGACGCGCGCGATAAAGTTTTTCTGTGACAGACAAAATTCCACGCGGGCGAAGCCGCGGGCGGAAAGCTAGTAATAAATAAGGGCCCTTTCCCAATCCAGTTTTGCTGGATCCTGCATAAATGAATCCCGCAAAACTGGATCTATGTTCGTGTGAACTGATACCTTTATTTGCAAAAAAAATTGCAGGAACCTGAAGTAGGAACACTTGGATCCTGTTTTTTACTGATTCAGTTTAAGGACCCATTCCCACGGCGATCCAGTTTTGCATTAGTGGATCAAGCAAATATGGAATCCCGTTTATTGCAAAAAGTTGCTAGTGGGAACAGTGTAATGAAATTAGATCCTGTTTTTAGCTGGACCAGCTTAATAGTCATTTTCCATCGCAATCCAGTTTTGCGGTATCCTGCATTGGTGGATCCAGCAAAAATGAAATCCCGTTTTTTCCAGAAAGCTGTTAGTGGGAACAGTACTTAAACTGGATCCTGTTTTTAGCTGGTCCAGTTTAAAGACTCCTTGCTACGGCAATCCAATATTGCGGGATTCTGCATTAGTGAACTGGAGTTTTTAGATGACGTATCCCGTTTTTTGCAGGTACTGGGTATTTCCGTTTTTTGCAGGAAGCCGCTAGTAGGAACAGTGTAACTAACTGGATCCTGTTTAATGACTTTAGTATGCATGAGTGAGCTGCGCCAGGCCAGGAAATCGCCTTCGCCAGACGAAAAACTTTAAGTAAATATAAATAAATAAATCTTTGGACAATTTCACACAGCGCTAGCTAGCTCCAAAATAAGCAACTTAATGCTAGTGTTATGGGTGCTAGCTTAACGGATATACTACTTATATACTTTTTTTTTAAATACATAAATATTAGGTATACATAGTCACACCCAGACCCGTCACAGAAATTAAAATTCATCATTTCAATTTCTGCCCGGCCGGGAATCGAACCCGGGAGCTCTCGGCATAGTAGTCCGTTCTGAACCACTACACCAAACGGCCGACAAAATATTTTATGATCAAAATGTTACCAACCATTTGATGAAATCGCTTGACCAAATCGTAGCTGTTGTAAATTGAAACTGAAAAGACAAAAATACATTACAAATATGGTCCTTCGAGCCGGATTCACAACCGAATTGCAAACCTAGCCTGGGTTGCACTTGCACCATCTTACTTTAACGAACGCGAACGTCATAAATGTCAAACTTCATACAAAAAGCATCAGTGATCGTTATAGTTACGGTTAAAGTTAGGTGGTGTAACTCAGCCTTAGTTATGGAAACGTATGTTAAAAACATTATTTCTTTACCGTTCTGTATGACGCTGGCTTTCAGCATGTCAACTGTGATTCTAGCGATGTCCTTCTGGTTGATGCATCTGTACCCTATTGGCATATCCTGGAAGGATAAATTGCGTTAGTACATTAAATAATAACTTTTCTCAATGAGGGCTATCTTTTTATTTTTACATGACCTTATCCTGAGTTTTAAAAAAGGATCTTCTTAGCAAAAGATAAGACTATTTGGCGTTTCAACATCATTTCAGCCACAGGTCGTCCACTGCTGAACATAGGCCTTCCCCAATGATTTCCTAATTAGATACCTACTGCGCCTTCCTGCTACCTTTATGAGCTCGTCTATCGTGGCCTCCGCTCCAGAATCTTGCTGCCCCAATAACATAATCGCAAAATATTAAGCAGCAAGGCTCTGTGGAGGCCACGTACCGGAAAACGCAGCGTGGGACGTCCACCCACAAGGTGGACCGACGAGCTAATAAAGGTAGCAGGAAGGCGCAGTAGGTAACCGGGAGATGTGGAAATCATTGGGGGAGGCCTATGTTCAGCAGTGGACGTCCCGTGGCTGTGATGATGACGTAGGTACCTACTTGTATTTCTTTACAATCACAGTGGCAAACAGGTTCCTGTACTCACCACAACGCTTTTACTAGTTTACTAGAGGGGGGGGGGGCAAGTCATACCTAGCTTCTGACCTAGGAGGGGCGTCATACCTAGCTTCTGGCCTAGGTCAAGTTATGTCTATAGTGTGGTCTGTGAGCACGTAGAATTTGTCCAATGACCCCAAGCTACCCATCCTTATCGCTCGCGCGTAATTATATTGCTGTCGCGACTGTGCGACGCGCGCCCGCGGTGAGTGTGACAATAACATACGCGCGAGCGATAAGGATGGGTAGCTTGGGGTCATTGGACAAAATTCTGCGTGCTCACAGACCGGGCTTTATAGTCGGTACTCACCACAACGCTCTTGCTAAAGTCATAGCCAATCGGCGGGCAGTCTTTCTTCTTATCAGGGTTGCTGATGTACAGAATCTTGTTCTCAGCAGTCGCAGTGAAGTTAGTCGGCGTGTTGAAGAACTTCACGCAAAGCTCCTTTTGCAGACGAGCGAACGTCTCCATAATCTCGTCTTGAGAATGGAGGTCTTGTGAAAAAAGAAATAGATGGAATGGATGAACCAATTTTCATAATTATATTTAACCACTGCTAGGAAATCACTTACGTAACTAACAAACACAGAAAAAAGAACTTACGCCCGTATTTATAAAGATTACTACGAGGTCTCAGTGCGCGTGGAAGCACAGGGTGACATACGAACCAATCACAGAGCTCTATTCAACCCTGTGCGTTCGATTTGCTGCTTCACTTAAGCAAGCATCGTTTGTGAATACGAGCGCAAGAATCAACTATTTTAAATAAAAAGCGCATCAAAATCGGTTCACCTATTTTAAAACTAGTAATAGTAGTAGTTAGTAGCAAATAACATTGAAAATGCTGAACAAATTTTGATAAAACATTGTCTAAGAGCTACCGCTAGAAAACCATAAAAAAATTAAATAAACGCCACTAAAGCTACATAAAAGCAAAATCCGCAATCTCGTTTACTTAGATGACATATTCTAAATTTAATTCACAAAGTATTAAACCGATTTTGATAATCCAACGGGATCCTAACTATCCTTTCAATTAAAAATCCAAAATTTTCAAATCTTTCACGAACTGATTTCAAAGATAACAAACACAAAAAACACCTCCTTTTCTGCAATCTAACAACTCACCATAGTCCTTGGTGTTAATAGCATAGTGCACAATGCCTTGGGGCCAAAGTCTGCAGTTGCCATAGCCTGCGCACAGCACAAGTAACAGCCAGCGCATGTTGGTCGCAATAAAACTGTTTTACGATTGAACAAAATTGCTTTTCTGCTTCGGTTGAGCGGAATGAAGTTTGCGATTATACGAAAGTACAAAAGTAGGTTTTATTTGCTTAGAATTTGATAAAAGGTTAGCAGCATAGAGACATTAGAGAGATGCCAACTAATGCGCCGAGTTCGAAACTCACAAACATTACTGCATTACTATGAGGTCTCACAGTGCGCGTGGGCGCACAGGGTGACACACGAACTAATCACAGAGCTTTATTCAACGCTGTGGGTTCGATTTGCTGCTTGCTTCACTTATGCAAGCATCGTTTGTGAATAGCTCATTATCCACTGCGGTATCAGTAATTCAGTACTCAACGTTCGAATAATCTTTAGTAATACCACAGAATAATAATATGGTAATACGCAAGCAATGTAAAGTGTTTACATTATGGCGTCTGCAGCAATGTGTCTCCTAATACAGGTTTTCTAAACTTAAAAGGAGACACCCAACCCCTGTAAATGTGTCTTATAAGAAAATAAAGAAATTTTGAATTTTTGAATGTGTTCCGTTTATGGGCATATTGCTGCGACACCGGCCCCGCCCCCTTTTCACATCTCGCTTTAGTTTCTGTTATCTGTGGTTAGCAGCTATACACGGGCAGTTTGAAGCCCGGATTCCACCAAGTTATGAATAACCAATCAGTTTCATTATTTCCACATCCACTTCGAACTCCGCTCCGCTTCGTTGGAAATGGACCGAGCGGAGAAGAGAGAAGTGTTGGGTTTTTATAGAATATAGCTTTCCGCCCGCGGCTTCGCCCGCGTGGAATTTTGTCTGTCACAGAAAAACTTTATCGCGCGCGTCCCTGTTTCAAAAACCGGGATAAAAACTATCCTATGTTCTTTCCCGGGACTCAAACTATCTCTATGCCAAATTTCATCAAAATCGGTTGCGAGGTTTAAGCGGGAAAGCGTAACAGACAGACAGACAGACAGAGTTACTTTCGCATTTATAATATTAGTTGGGATAACAGCGGCGGCAGAGCAGTGGGCTGAGTGTAAGTTTATATCAAACGTCCTCACTAGTGAGCGCTTTAAAAAATGTACGAAAATTTTAGTTCTTGAACGTTTCCGCTAGGGGCGCTGTACAATCCGTCATACATTTAATGTCATTTTTTTACGCGCTCACCGTTTGATGTAAACACACTAGGCCCTCTGAGCAGAGCCCCGATTACGGTAATTTTTAACGTCTCCAATACAGACGCGTTTCTTCGATTCTGCGATACGATTGTGCGGTAGGGTGTTTCATAGACTGACAGCTGACAACTACGCACAGCTCACACATCTCTCCGCTCCGCTTTGGTGGAAACCGGGCCTAAAACAGCTAGCTATCGACAGCACAAAAAAGTTGCGAATGCACAGAAAACTACAGTATTCTGACTTAACAACAATTTTGGCTACTTTGGGTGTCACGATGATGCTGACTGTACCTACCTAACTCCAAAATAGTACCTACCTAATTACAAAATTCGATGTTATTAAAGCGAAAGGTCGTAGATTCATCTCAACTGAGACAGACGCTTTATCAAGTGCAAAAAGTTCTGAATAACGATTAAAAATATAATTATTTGTAATATCACAGATTGTTAAAATCACATCAATCATTTTTTTTATAAATTCCAATAAAGGATATAAATCGAAATTTATATTGACTAGAATTCTACATTCTTGTATAAACAATGAACATTAAATATTATGTATTTTAGGCCCAAATATAGCTAGCTCGTTTGCTAAAATGTTCTTGAAACATTAATTTACTCATTAATTTAAACATATCATTCAATTGAGTATAATATAGCTATTTTTCACGAAACTACACTCTCCACAGATTATTATGTAAGAACAATAATATAGGTGTTGTTAACATCGAGTGTTATGAATTAGGCCTGAATCTTACGTATTGTAAGTTTTTTTTACACATTTAGCTTTGTTCGTCAAAACTAAATCACAACAATTCTTGTAACAATCTAACCGAATATAAAATAATTATTAATGTTTATAATGTCTTTAAACATCTGTTTAATAAATCTATAAGTTATAAAGCTATTCATTGGTATTTTAATTTTAAATAATTTGATTATTTTTACATTGACTAGCCCAACCAACTTTACTAAACGTAATTTTTCAAACTAAAAGTATACAAATTGACTTTTTTGTATCTTAATTTTGTTACTTTACAATCCCATGATCTCTCTCATGTCAAAGTAAATTCACGTTACAATAAAAAAATATTTGTTATAATAAAAAACCTACCATACTTACAACTTTTTCTAGTGTGGCAACACCACACACGCCGTACACAGCAACACTTAAAACTAATAACAGTCTTCTTTCTTGAGGTACATAAATAAAACGCCATGTTGTCTCCATTTTAGTTTAGTCATAAAACCTTATTAACTAAATTAAACATTATTACAATGTTACTTAATATGTAGGTAGGTATAGATCGTTTCATCCACTCGGACGCGCCCCACCATTCTTCCGCGAATGTTCTCGTGTTATCGGTACACGCGAATGCTCCATGAGTGCACACGCACACTACAGTAATGCCTTACGGCTTGCTCGGACCACACTCCCCGCACCCCGCGCGACCGGGACCAAACATGGGGCGCGGCCGAGTGGATGAAACGATTATCATGGGGCAAATTCATATGAATTCATAAAATAGCATCTATCACCACTCAGTAAGACGCCATTTTGCTTGATGTTATTATACAGTAAGCGTCAAATATTTCGTGACACCCAAAGTGGCCAAAAAGTTGACAACCTTATTCCAATGAGGGCTATCGTTTTAGCGCTCACCAGTTAGCGCCACTGTAGAGTAAGGTCCTGTCACTTGCTAGTAGCGAAGACAGTGGCACCAACTGGTGAGCGCGAAAGTGGTAGGAGAACTATCGCATTTGCACTCATCAAGATGGCGCCACTGTAGAGTAAGGTCCTGTCAATCGCCAGGGGTGCCAACAGTTAAGTATAAAAACGATAGCCCTCATTGTAACAAAGACGTGTTACGAACTTTTTGGCTACTTTGGGTGTCGTGAACTATTTGACGCTGACTGTGCTTTAACTAAATATCCCCAGTGTATTTGCCCTTACAATCTTGCTAGAATAGAAATGTGTGTACTTCATAAAACTTTAACTATGAGACAACGCTCAAAACCCAACTCTAAGTCAAGCATGTGGTGGTTTTTCAATACTTAAACGAGTCAAGTTTTGAACGTTGTTTTGATTTGCTTTGTATGTAATACGGACTTAAATTCACACTGCCCTAATCTATTAGTGACATTTTTAAATACTAATTACCTAAAATACTTAGTTTAGAAAGCCAAATATACTGACAAATTCAGTAAGAATCTACCAAAATATACATTCAAACTTGTGATTGGTATCAATTAACAAAATTGTGTTCTACTGATCACATACAATATAATATACTTCTGTTGTCCTTTCTGAAAAGTCTGGCCACCGATCAACACAAAAAATCCACAATTTTGCCCTCATTGAGGGTTTTCGCGTATGAAAAATCCGCCAGATGGCAATACGTAGACGCGAGGTCCAAATGCTGCATGATTGGAGATTGGATGTGGATTTTGACATATCTGTCAATGTCATGTCAAAAATAACCAACCATGCAGCATTTGGACCTCGCGTCTACGTATTGCCATCTGGCGGATTTTTCAATCGCGAAAACCCTCATTCCGAAAACAATTTTATTTATTTAGCAATGTATATTTAACGATACGAGTACGTAACCAAGGTCTTTTTCACTTTGAGTAGCCTCTAAGGTAGAATTAGCAGTGACCAAACAGTATAAAACACAATTTACAACGTAAAAAAATCACTCACACTTTTGGCTATCTAAACGAAATATTCACTCTCTCACGCCTCCGTCTAAATCTATACCGTCCTCACATGTACACAAAGTTAAACCGGCACAAGCTCTGGGACAGCGATGAAATGATCGGTCCGTACCCTTGGGCATTGTCATACAACTCGAATAGTGGTGCTGCAACCAGTTTGTAGTTCTTCGGCACAGCGAATAGCGCTCTGTCTTGGAGTTGTACCAGGAATAAACGCTTGTGCTCTTTGGGCTTTGTGATGTGCGGTGGAATGTATGGGTACTGTGGAGGCTCGAAGTTAGGCCGCCACCAGTTGCCTGAAAAAGATTAGTTTTTGATTATTTTACTTGTTTTTGGATGTTTGTAGGATATCTTGGCTTATGTTACACCTGAGTGTTACACATATGTCGGCCGTTTGGTGTAGTGGTTCGGAACGGACTAATATGCTGAGAGGTCCCGGGTTCGATTCCCGGCCGGGCAGAAATTGAAATGATGAATTTTAATTTCTGTGACGGGTCTGGGTGTTACTATGTATAATATGTATGTATTTAAAAAAAAAAAAAAAAAAGTATAGTATAAGTAGTATATCCGTTAAGCTAGCACCCATAACACAAGCATTAAGTTGCTTACTTTGGGGCTAGCTGGCGCTGTGTGAAATTGTCCAAAGATTTATTTATTTATTTATTTATTCTTCTCAATGCCGATGGGAAGATTTTAAAAATTAATAGAGTTGACCGATGAATATCCCCACTTATCTATGTCCCACATTCATGTTCCCACGCGAATAACTGGCTTAGAAGGAATATAAGTATTTAAAAAAAATGTATTATCTAAATAAGACGTAGCTTGGGCAGGCCTCCCACTAGGTGGACAGACGATCTGGTGAAGGTCACGGCAAGCGCCTGGATGCGAGCGGCGCAGGACCGGTCTTTGTGGAAATCCTTGGGGAGGCCTTTGTCCAGCAGTGGACGTCTTTCGGCTGAAACGAAGGAAATAATCCGAACTCACCAATTGTGTCCTCGATCAGCCAGTCCTGCTTAACACCGTCTTGCCTGCCAAGCGTTTCCGTCAGCAATCTCTTCAGGCCTTCAATTTCATCCTGTAAATATGTTCAAAATAGCAAGTAAGTAAAATGAATAGGAACATTTAATATTTATTAAACAAGTAAATTATTGTATTTAAAACTAAAGTAGAATAATAAAGAAGGCATTTGGTACGTCAGAGAGGAAGTAAAGAGCCACACACTCCACTACAAGGGTAGATTTACAAATCATCCAAACTCATCAGTCCAACAACTCATGACCATTGAAGGCTTCCTATTCAGCAGACTGCAAAGAGCTAGTCAGGGGTCTCCTTAGTAGATTCCAGGACAGTTGAGAAACCATGACCACTGCGGGCAACTGAGTCACTGGACTCCACCCCGCACATGACAAAGAACAGTGCAAACGGACACAGGAGTTCCCTACAGATTGTTGCTGAGAACACGGATATGAGAGAAAAAAAAATTTGGTACGTCTCAAATAAGCTCAAGCATAAAGCATCAACGTGGAAAGCATTGGGGGAGGCGTATGTTCAACAGTGGACGTCCTATGGCTGAAATGATGATGATAAAGCATGGGAAGGAAAGATTGTTCAAACAAAACACAAGGCAAATGAAAGAACTTACTTCACCAGGATTTAATTCTCCGCCCGGCAGCTTGAAGAATGCGGTACCGAGCTGAAGTAACAGCACATGAGGTAGTCCGTGCTCGTGAACTAACAGCACACCTTCAACAGACCTGTAGAGAAGATGACATTTTAGTAAATCCCATTCACACATGATACATAGTCTACACTAAATATACAGAGAAACGATTTCATTGTTTGTCTGTTTGTTGGTATTGAATAGGCTTAGCTACTGGAACAATTTAAATAATTCTTTCACCATTTACATCTTACATTTATTTAAGTCTGGTGAACTTAGGCAGTACAAAGTTTGCCTGGTCAGCTAGTCCTAAATAAGTAACTAATAGGAAATATACATCACTTTTCATCACATTTTGTGTATTCATTTGGTTATTTCAAATTATAAATGCAAACAGGTAAAGTTACTCTAAGATAACACTTTACATGCATTTAAAAATAAGGTACCTACATGTAATTAATTTTAAGAAAAATCATTAGTAATCATCACTAACCCATTAATCAACTTAAAATGATTCAAGTTACACTAATTAAAATATACATTTCAATCAAAATTATCAGATTCTATTGTGATTTCTAGATAGAAAAAAAAACACCAGCCAGAATTCGAACCTGCAACCATAGCTGGTGTAGTTACAGACACACAAACTATATACAGAAAAATACCACGATTCTGAAGCCATTGAAAGAAAGAAAGAAAAATATTTTTATTTAGTACCAATACAAAAATCAAACTTAAATTGCATCAGAATTCTTGTGGTATTGTTCTAGGTTTACCAGTTTTGGTTTTACGTAATGTTTAACAAATTTAAATGAATTAAAAGAGCTATTTTGAGTGTGGGAGTTAGTCAAAACATAACCTCACCTCCGCATCCCAATTTTCACAAATTCTTCCCTCATCCTCTGGAACCTGGCGGGGACTGATGCATCCTTCTCAAATAGAGACTCTTTGGTGCCGAATGTATAATTTGTAAGGGGATACAAGTTTATTGTTCTATTCAAAGTGAGACTAGCGTTGCTCTGACTATTCTGATGCTGGATTCCAGGTCTGGCGGGCCACGGCTTGTTGCCTGGTTGTCCTTGTTGCACTGCAGCCATAATTATTGATGAACACTACACAATCACAGAACAGTTAGAAACTTGTGCGCGGATCGCGACTCAAAATAAAACTGAAGCAAAATTTTTGCAGACGCCAAACAACCGACCGGCAGCCATTAACAAATTAAAGTGACGTGCCCCGCACTCGATCACCGCGTCACTTGATACGGCACGTGGTATTTATCGATTATGTCGATAAATACCACGCGCATAAAAACCGGTAAACAGACATAATCTGTGGCAGTTTTTTTTAATTCGTTGTTATGACATTTGTTATCAGCTGATGAGCATCTGCGAAAATTCTGAAACTTTTGTTATTTTTCTTGTTATTTTCTGCTAGATTTCAAAAACAATGTCGCAACAATTAGAAATATTAACTGAGAACCTGTCTCAATGGACTTCAGTGAGTTTCGTCACACCGGAAATCCAGAAAAAGGAGATCAAACCATTTGTTGCTCGTGAGTTACCTTTCTCCTTAATAACTAACACGTCTTTATTTAGAAAAAGCCTTAGGACAAAGCACAGTATTATTTAAGCTTTTGAAAAGCTGTAACAATATTACAAAACATGTTCCGAAAAGTGTGACATAATTAGGTGATCAAACGAACTTACTAAGTGAAGTTCGATTTTACGCCAATGTTTACCATGAAGAGCCCTTAGGTTAGGAAGAGCCACAAAACGTCCATGTAATATCCAACCAAACCTACGTAAACTGTTAGTTATAGAAAAAAAACTTCTGTAACTTCGGCTTTACCTAATTTATGCATTTCTAGAAAAAAAAGAATTAAAAATAAAAACCGCCCGACACCTCCGCTTCGCGGAAACTGGGCCTAAGTAAGTATTTACTTTATCGCAAACACTAAACGTTAAAGTGGTTCACAGCCTACTATAGTAGGTACATCTTTATTTTTGAGAAAGTAGAGTTAACTAAGTATTTCTACTAGCTTTCGGACCGCGGCCCCCTCATAAAATGTTGTTTGTCACAAAAATACTTTATAAAAACTATCCTATGTCTTTTTTCGGGGCTCAAACTATCTCCGATTTTCATCAAAATCGGTTCAGTGGTTTAAGGTTCGACCAAACCAACACGATCACACGCGATCAGCCGGCGTGCAGCGATGGCGATCTAAGTGATGGCATTTAAGTCTGGTGTCGCGTGTGATCGCATTGGTTTGGCCGAATCTTTAGGCGTGAAAGCGACACAGACAGACAGACGGAATTACTTTCGCATTTATAATATTAGTAGGGATTTTTAAGTTTTATTTCTACAGGTCTATAGTAAGGAAATATGCCCATTATGATTAATCTTCCTTCCAGTGGCGATCAAAGAGCTGGAAGGCAACCCAGACAGTCGGTTGAAGTCCCTGATGAGTACGGACAAGTTCTCAGCTGTGCGCGCGGTGGTGCGACACTTCGCCAGGTGCAGATCGGCCAGCAAGGAGGCTTGGAGTCAGGAGGATGTTGTTACGTTCTTAGAGGGACTTAGGTAAGAATTTACACACTGTAGTAGCTAAGGGGGCGTCCATTAATTACGTGAGACGTTTAGCGGGGGGAGGGGGGTCTAGAAAAACCTCACTAAATCTCACGTAGAGGAGAGGGGGGGTCTTGACAAATATCACGTATTTTTTTTCAGCAAGAAAAAGTGTCAAATTGCGAGATAACTAAAAAATAAACATACTACCTATGTATTTTAAGATGATAATAATAAATTATTGAATTTTTTATTCTAAAGCGTCTGAACATTAAATAAATTAGAAGAAACAGTTTTTTTTTTCAATATTAAATCCTAATAGAGTTACAAGATTACAAATATGTATTTTAAGAAATCTCACGTGAGATTGTAGGGAGGGGGAGGGGTCTAGAAAAATCTCACCAAATCTCATCAAGGGGGTGGGGGGGTTGAAAAATTGCCAAAATTATCTCACGTAATTAATAGACGCCCCCTAATACAGTTTCGGCCAACCAACATGTGCAGCTCGCGTCGGCGATGGCGATGGCGTTCACTGTGCGTCCGTAGATCGCTGCGACCAATGAGAGGACGCATTGATGTGAACTCATCGCTACAAATTCATACACGGCATCTGTGCATGCAGGCAAGCGTTGGTTTGGTCGAACCTCAAGCACAGATTGGTATACTTGCATACCAGTTCCTTGCCCTGCAAAATCTTACCTTAAGTTCAATGTAAGTTCACACAGGTTTTTTGTTATTTTCCAGATTTTCCCCAGAATGTGTGTCAGAGCTGGCTTCTTTGGTGTGCGTAGACAAGATATATGAGAATATCCCCACGCACTTGAGGGTGAAGCCGGGGTTAGCAGGACTGCAGTGGAAGATTGATATGTCTCTAAGGTATGTATCTAAAGTCCGGTCGCCCAGCAGATAGAATTTCGTACAATGACCCCAAGCTCACTGTGCGACGGGCGGCCGTAGTGAGTGTGCGAGCGCGACAGCAATAATATTACGCGCGAGCGATAAGGATAGGTGCTGCTTGGGGTCATTGTACGAAATTCTATCTGCTCGGCGACCGGACATATACAGGCATTTTCTCTTTAGTGGTCTATTATGCTTTATGCCTGCGACATGCTTCATGTTAAAAATTAACAAACGCGCGGAGTGTCGATAGTCTTTGAGATTTTTTATAAATAATCTTATTTTCTTGGACATTTCTAAGTTAAACCATCTTCAATAACAATTTGCAGCGAAATATTGATGATTAACAAGTTTAACAACATGTAATTAATTAGCAAAGCGTTTTTAATCCTTTCGTTACACAAATTAGCCCATTTGTTGCAAATTATAATGAGTGGTATGATTCATATCAAAGTTTGAGTAATAAAATACCATCCATTAAGTAATTGATTCAGAGAAGTTGTTAATAGTTTTATTGTAATGTTAAGTGGGCTCTTATCTACAAAGGTATTAGTAGTGTTAAAATTATTATTAATGCTTAAAAAGCAATTAATTGGTGATCGTTATAAAAAAAATAAGTTGGCCTTTTTAAAGCCCTTTTAACGTTCCAAATATTTCTGCTTCTCGTGTGCACGACGCATAGCTATTTCCATACAAAGTTTAAATGCTTTAAAATGTTTGTTTCCAATCCAATTTCAATACTTATTTTACAGTAAGTCTAGGATTTAAGTACAGCCAAAATAAGAGAAAGAAAAAAGTAATTCATAACTTTTAAAACCAATGCATTATTTACTGAATAATTTTCTTTTTCAGCCAATCTACAATCCATTCAGAGAGCGCCAACCCCCAGCGTTGCAAAGAGATTCTACATCGTCACACTCACATAATATTAATTCTTACTCTCACAGACGGACAGAACCATGTTTATAGACTGTCGTTAGCTAAATTCCATGAGTTGAGATACGCTGTAGCTAGCGCGTTGAAAGGCATGATTGTGTTGGAGAAAAGGAAATGTATGAGGAGAGACTGATACAGGTTTTCTTGCGGGTAGTCCAATAGTTTGACTACCGATAACTTCAGAACGTGACTACAGTACCTCTAGTACGAAAAATTCTGAAGTAAACTTCTTTATTAGATTTAGAGCGCTTGCACATTAGGGTAGTAGCGCGACAGCAGCGCGGCAGTGGCGTTTTTATAATGTGAAGGCATGCATGTGCATGTCACATAGTATGAAATTATAACCGCCTCAGTGGTCTAGTGGTGAGACCACCTGCTTCAGACGCAGAGGTCCCGAGTTCGATTCCCAGTGGGGGCAGATTTTTCTGTTCGGTTTGGTTGGTGGCTTGTTCTAAGTCCGCCTGGCTAGCTACCACCATCTTACCTAAGTCTGTCGCCGTAACAACAATGTTGTGTTCCGGCAGTTAGAGGTAAGATAGCCAGTTCCTCCGAGGTTGAGGATTCCGGGTGAAGCTCGCTTCCACCTTCAGCCTGATCGTCACTTACCATCAGGTGAGATACAGGCGAAGAGCTTCCTCGTTGTGGATAAAAAAAATTTCGGCAGCGTTTGTCGCGCTGCTAAATCGCCTAAATGTGAAAGCGCTTTAAAATGTTTAATTTAATTCTAATTGTGTAATTTTTATATGTTTTAACTGGATTACTAATGTTTGGCCAAAAAACGTTTCCCAAATTATCACATCGCAAACAACGTTTCGCAAATTTTCATTTGGCAAATTCTCATTTGGCAAAACAACTTATTGCAAACTTTTAATTCGCAAATGTCGTTTTTGGCATATTATTGTTTAGCAAATTATTGTTTGGCAAAGTATGTTTTGCCAAATGTTTCATTTGGCAAAAATATTTCACGATAAACTATTTACAAAACAATTTGATTGGTGCATAGAATGGAATACAAATTAGCTTGTGGTTATTATTTTGTTTAGTGGGTAGTTAATATATATTTTTTTCTAAATAAATTTTCATATTTCATTCTTTTTATCGAAATTTCCAAATGATTCATTAACAATAGAGATGATTCTAGCGCTCGGCGGCCGCTGCCGCGGCACGCTTCGCTCGCCTTCGCGCATTAAGGGTCACTGTTCTAACCTAACCTAACCTACTATTTTCTACAATACCTACTTTTTGCAACCATACTATTTTCTGCAATCTCTCTGTTTTACATAAAATTATTGTGAAAACCATGACCATGTGCCTTATGCTTTGATTTGTGGGTAACGGTGGGTACTCGTAAGTATGTGAAGTGTCAATTTGACCAAGCAAATTATTTGGGATATAATATTTGGCAAAATAAAACATTTGCTATATAAACATTTGCCAAGTAAAATTTGGCCAAATGTTAATTTGACCAAATGAATTAGTTGCGAAAAGTACAGTTGCTAAAAGTTTATTTGGGAAATGAAACTTTGGCGATAAGTTGTTTGCGAAGTGAAATTTGGCGAAAAGTAATTTGGCCAAACGGAAGGATACCGTTTTAACTATTTATCTCATGTTAACTACTGTACTTGTTTACATTCCATGGTTTTCTTTTGTTATTTTTAGCAATATTTAATGTAATAGCTAGCAATACAGCTATGTTATGGCGCGGGCGTGGTAATTACGCCATGCCGTGGCAAATTTTGGTGTCTTCTTTTCCAACTTTGAGATAGATACATAGTAAAGTATAAAAAGATTATGTAAATAAACTTAGTTGATTAATTATACAGTATAACAAATTAATATAAAATATATTTTCGGTGCTAGGGTAACCCTTTCTTAGAATAAGGCATGTCTCACCACTTTCTGATAAAGTCTCTGATAGATAGGCTATCTGCCAGATAAACTAAAAATTTGTTTTCACGTCTCAAATAGTTTTATGGCGGTTAAATTAACTGATTATTGTATCCTTTATTTGATAGATAGTGATATGACAGATAACTATCTGAAACTTTATCAGGGACTAGTGAAATTGAACCTTAAGATGATTTCAAGTGCTTTATTTATTAATGTAAGTAAAATAAAAAAGTCCAATATTTTTTGTGGTAATACAAATGACTATATTCTCACTTTGGCCCCAAGGTTAACTGGAGGAGAATGCCGAATGGCGTTAAGTTGTTTATATGTATAATAGTTTTAAACCATAAGCTTATATTTAGCTTAGTTAGAGGGGTTAACGGGAATATTACAGGTTTAGTGCTTAATTGTGTCAGAGCCTGAGGTATGAGGTCGACACGGGAGAGTGTTTTGTGACGTCACACGTCAGCGGGACTTCAGTGCCCCGATTGCGCTAGTTTTCAACCGACTTCAAAAAAAGGAGGAGGTTCTCAATTCGACCCGTATGTTTTTTTTTTCTATGTTTGTTACGCGATAACTCCGTCAATTATGAACCGATTTGAACAAATCTTTTTTCGGCGTATAGGTAATACCTCAAGGGTGGTCCCATTTAAATTTAATAATAAAAAAACAACCCCCAAGGGTTGAAAATTGGGGATGAACTTTTTTATACGCAATATCTCCGCCGATTATAAACCAATTTGAACGATATTTTTTTTTAATTTTTAGTTTTTTTTTGTGTTCACGCATTTGAAGTCGGTTCAATTAAGACAACACAATAACAAAACTTTATACGTAGCGTCTATTTTGTTTATGATATAGTCCGCTTCAATTAGTTCGTACAGGGATGTTATGGACATCCGTAACCGTAACCGATTCAAAAGTTTCGGATGTAGGTAGTTTAAATTTGTTTTTTGTGTAGCATACTTATTAGCGTCTCCAATTCATTGGCGCTTCTACTCCAGTTGCGCTGCGTTTTTCATTCCATCTGAGGTGCAAATTCTGTTACGCGGTAAAGTTCACGCGCAAACAAAGATGAAACAACAGATTTAATCACTTTCCAATAAAAGTCCGAACACTTTATTTTTTCACTAAAACAGCAAATGCTCGTGAAGGCGTTTGACTTGAATTTGAGATAAAGTAGCTTTCTTTCAGCTTTTACACAAAAAAGCAGTTGCGTTTTGTTTTCGTTTGCACTAGCTGTCAAAGTGACAAAGCGATACGAATTTGTGATTTTCGTTCGTCGTCTAGTCGCGTATTTAGCGCAATCGGGGTCCTGATGTGCTTCAGACTTGTATGCTCAGTCACGTCATCATAATATGTCACCCTCCCGTGCCGCTACCATACCTCAAACACTGATCCAGTTATGCTCTAAAGCCCGGTCCGTGAGCACGTAGAATTTTGTCCAATGACCCCAAGCTATCCATCCTTATCGCTCGCGCGTAATTATATTGCTGTCGCGACTGTGCGACGGGCGCCCGCAGTGAGTGTGCGAGCGCGACAGCAACATAATTAAGCGCGATCGATTGGGATGGGTAGCTTGGGGTCATTGGACAAAATTCTACGTGCTCGCAGACCAGACTATAGACCTCTAAACATCTGAATGGTGATCAGTATGAATTCTAAATTAAATAATATAGTAATAAAATTTAAGTATATCAATTGTAAATATGGTGCATCGTTCGCATTTACTTGTTAGAGTTTATTTTTATTAATAAAAATCTGAAATTATTTATCTTTTTTTATTTCACATCACAATGTTTATCACAAAATACAATAAAAAGCAAACGGCGTAATACTGTTTCTCAAAGCCAGATACAAAAAATCTCCAAAGTTCTAAATCTTCATTGTTTTGAACCTTGAGTCCATAGCAATAAGGTTTAATATATTACAGTTAACTTTCTAAAAGCGCTGGTTGTGGTTCTTCTATCAGCATTGAGTCTTCAAGTTTCTGCAAAAAATGAGAAATCTTTAAAAATGTAAGTAAAAAAATATTTTCTATTGTTTTTTATTAACAAAAAAAACTAAGTATCATACTCATAAAACGATACACGTGGAAATTGTTTTACTAAAAATAAAAACTAAATAAGTTGTTTCGTTCGTTCGTTTCAGCCGAAAGACGTCCACTGCTGGACAAATGCCTCCCCCAAGGATTTCCACAAATCAGTTGTTTATAATATGAAAATAGACTCATCATCATTATTTCAGCCACAGGACGTCCACTGCTGAACATAGGCCTCCCCCAATGACTTCCACATCGCCCGGTTGGTAGCGGCCTGCATCCAGCGCCTTCCTATTTTTATGAGGTCGTCGGTCCATCTTATTGGTGGACGTTACGCTCTATTAAGTAAATTGAAATCTTTTATTGTAAAAAACATTTGTATTGAATTTTCGTTACATTTTTGCTGGTTTACCTTGTCTTTGTCTTCATAAGAGTCGCACGCGCCGTGTGTCCTCATATGCGCTGCTAATATACTCTTGCGCTGAAGGAAGGAAAAATTAACCATTAGTCCATGTTATTAAATTAGAATTTAGAATAGTTTCACTAAGCTCATTCAGGAGGGCATTAATATCACTACTGGGTTATTAGTTCCGACGTTTCCGAATCGTTGAGTATAGCAGATTATTTTTATTAAAAACTAGCTGACCCGGCGAGCTCTGTTCCGCCTTAAAGGCAGTAAATAAGCAAATTTTGACCGTTTAGACCTACCCTGGACTACAACAAACATTTTAAAACCAAAATCAGCTCAATCGGCCCAGCCGTTCTCGAGTTTTAATCAGACTAACGAACAGCAATTCATTTTTATTTGTATAGATAGATAGATAGACAGATTAATGAAGAATACTTACGCTGAAACTCTTGTCGCAGATACCGCAGTGTATATTGTCTATGGAATGCTTGTCTCTGGTGTGCGCTCTTAGTGCGTCCCTGCTGCTGTAGAGACGCCTGCAAACTAGGCAGGAGTGTTGTTTCTGTTGAAAAAATAATTTATTTTGGACGCAGTTATGGTTTATAAGGAGTAACTACCAGTTGGCGCCACCGTTGAGTTAAAGAAGCTGACTTGCAAGTGGCGCCAACTGGTGAGTCCTGTGAAATATTATTATAACCTAGCTTATATTTCATTTCCTACCATTATTAGTTTATTCACTATGATAAGTTGCGCAATACCAAAATTAACACGTTAAGTGGCGCCAACTGCTTACAGCTACCTACCTACTGCAAACGAGCAGTAGACTCATCTATCAGAATTGATAGCGTTGCAGTAATTGAGACAGCCGATCTTATCCAGATCGTCGGTACACCGAGTGGGAGGCTTGCAAAATCGTATTATATTCTAAAGCCTGGTCCGTGAGCACGTAGAATTTTGTCCAATGACCCCAAGCTACCCATCCTTATCGCTCGCGCGTAATTATATTGCTGTCGCGACTGTGCGACGCGCGCCCGCAGTGAGTGTGCTCACGGACCAGGCTTTATGCCGGTTCGGTACAAAATAATGGAGAAAATATTTTTTTATTCCTACCAGTTGTCCATGGGCCATGGTCACGTGGGTAGATAGCGTGGACGGTGAAACGAAGCGTTCGGGGCATTGACCGCATTCGTACCTGAAAATAAACCATCATCCCATCATCATCATCATTTCAGCCACTGGACGTCCACTGCTGAACATAGCCCTCCCCCAATGATTCCCAGATTGGTCGGTTGAGATAAGAGCGCCCTTTATCTAACGTCTTTCTGCTACCTTTATGAGGTCATCTGTCCATCTTAAAATAAATGAATCATCATCATCAACAGTCCACTGCTGGAATATGTCCTTTACAATCCGCTTTAGTGGAGGGGAAAATAAATAGTCATTATCAATACAAAACTTGGAACAAACTTGCCCTTCACTGGTTGGGTTTTATTGGTCAAGCTGTAGCCCCTAGATTACATAGAGTTATAGAGAGAAATGTCCCGTATGGATAATATCCACTGCGTTATTATAGAGATCTTAAAATTTAATATAAAAAAATATTTACACATTACTATAGTCTGGTCGCCGAGCACGTAGAATTTCGTCCAATGACACCAAGCTTCCCATCCTTATCGCTCGCGCGGAATTATATTGCAGTCGCGACTGTGCGACGGGCGCCCGCAGTGAGTGTGCGAGCGCGACAGCAATATAATCACGCTTAATGTGGTCATTGGACAAAATTCTACGTGCTCGGAGACCGGGCTTTAGATGGAGCGCTAAATAACTTACTGGTACGAAGAAGCGTCTCTGTGTCGCTTAGCTTTCTTGAAATGTAGCCTGAGATTCTCCTGTGAAAAGATAAATATACAAATATTTTTCATATTAGATAAATATTGGCTCACCGTACGGATGACAGAAAATCTGCACATCTGAACACTCTCTAGTTGGCGCCATTGGCGAATGAATGGCGCCAACTGGTGATTGCAAATGCAATTATCACTCACTAGTTTCTTTTCTTATTCTTAAAATAAATAAAGTTGGCGCTACTGTCTTTGCCATAAGCAAATGATAGGACCTTACTCGCCAGTGGCGCCAACTATTAACCGCAATGTTTAGTGTCTTACCCTGGATTTGAACTCCACGTCGCATTCGACGCAGTAATAATCCTTCCTAACGTGAACCGCTTGCACGTGGCGGTGCAAGAGAGACGGGTATATGAACACGCGCCCGCACTCTTCACACTGCAAGCGCTTGGATTTGTCGTGGCGCCTGCGATAAAAACAATTTATTTGTTTATTATCAAGGGACATGGACATAATTTTATACTTATCTAAAGCTTGCTCCGTGAGCACGTAGAATCCCGTCCAATGACCCCAAGCTACCCATCCTTATCGCTCGCACGTAATTATATTGCTGTCGCGACTGTGGGTAGCTTGGGGTCATTGGACGGGATTCTACGTGCTCACGGACCAGGCTTTAAATATTATCTATCTAAATAGAGAAACTGACTGACTGACTGACTGACATATCAACGCCTAAACGGCTGAACGTAGGCACTTGAAATTTGGAAGGGACGTAGCTTATGCACCGTTGAGGTGCACTAAGAAAGGAATTCCCGAAATTCCCACGGGAAAGGGAAAATCCTTTTGTATGAAAAATTTAAACCGCTTAAGTTAGACGCTTGAAATTTGGCATGCAGGTACCTTAGTAAACTTAAAGCTTACTTACAACAGGATATTGCAAAATTCCCACGGGAACGGGAGTTAGCGGGAAAAAATATTTGTATGAAAAAATCTAAAACGGTGGTAAGGTAAAACGGGATCCACGCGTACGAAGTCGCGGGCGGCCGCTAGCATCTAACTAATAGAAAGACACGGGTCATGAATGAGTTATATGATGAACTCACGGCTTGAACGTGTAGTTGTTAAAATGGAACGCAAAGGTTATTGATCATAGTACGTTACTTTGTATTTACCAGTTGGCGCCTTTGGCGAGTTACATTGCCTCACTCGTCAATGGCGCCAAATAATGATGTAATAAAATGCGACAAAAGGACCGACTGTGAAAAAAGAAAAATTAAAAAGAATCTTAGATCTCAACATGCTTATAACATTTGTATTTTGAAATCATCAAGTTATATTTATAGCAAGAGTACCTTGATTACAGGAACTCGAGTGTTTAACCATTTGCCTAACTGTATAAAAGCACTAGAAAACCCGCAATTTAAACAGAAATTGAAAGAATGGTTGTTGCAGAAATGTTTTTATAACCTAGATAAATATTTTAATAACTTTTGACATAATATTATTTATTGACATTTGTTTTTTAATCTAATCTAATCTCGTCTAATTTAATAACATATTGTACATCCGAAATGGATAACTGTTGAAGCCACTAAATTATTGTTACCACCTTTTGTACACAGTTTTGACAGTAAAATTATGATTATGATTATGACAGTTCTACCTTATTTGTGTTGTCTTAGCCACAAATGGGCGCCAACTGGTGCTTAGTGCGTTAGGATACGAGGTTAGTTTTTTAGGTGTTCATCTTGACGGATGGATCGAACGTAGTGTTAAACCGCTAAATAATAATTTTCTATAGTCTGGTCTGCGAGCACGTAGAATTTTGTCCAATGATCCCAAGCTACCCATCCTTATCGCTCGCGTGTAATTATGTTGCTGTCGCGTTCGCACACTCACTGCGGGCGCCCGTCGCACAGTCGCGACAGCAATATAATTACGCGCGAGCGATAAGGATGGGTAGCTTGGGGTCATTGGACGAAATACTACGTGCTCACAGACCGGGCTTTAGTTTTTACTCACATGGTGTGAACCCGCAGCGTCTCCAGACTCTTGAATAATTTACCGCACTGGTGGCACGCGTGTCTCTCGCCTTCCCGGTGCGACTTGACGTGACGTTGCATGGACGTTCTTTTGCTGTTGACAGACATACATTTTTTTATATTATTTTATTTAAAAAAAAGGCACTAAATGTATGACAGATTGTACAGCGCCCCTAGCGGCTACTTTTAAGAACTAAAATCTTCACAGATTTTTGTGACGCACGCGCTAACTAGCTCGTAAAAGCACAGTGATGATGATGATATTCTCCAGTTGGTGCCACTAACGAGTAATGACTTGTCACTCACCACTTGGCGTCACTAAAGAGTGATGTCACTTGGCGCCTGAGTGATGTCTCATGGCGCCCGAGTGATGTCACTTGGCGCCACTAACGAGTGGTGTCACTTGCCGCCACTAACGAGTGGTGTCATTTGGCGCCACTAACGAGTGAAGTCACTTGGTGCCACTAACAAGTGAAGTCACTTGGCACCACTAACAAGTGAAGTCACTTGGCACCACTAACGAGTGATGTCACTTGGTGCCACTGTAGTCACTTGGCGCCACTATAGAGTTATGTCACTTGGCGCCACTATAGAGTGATGTCACTTGGCGCCACTATAGTCACTTGGCACTACTAAGGAGCGAAGAGCAAGCAGCCGCACAGCTCGCGCGATGATGATGATGATGACGATGACGACGACGACGACGATGATGATGATGACGATGATGATAATGATGATGATGATAATGATGATGACGATGATGATAATGATGATGACGATGATGATAATGATGATGACGATGATGATAATGACGATGACGACGATGACGATGACGATGACGACGACGATTATGATGACGATGGATGACGATGATGACAATGATGATGACGATGATGTTGATGACGACGATGATGACGACGACGACGACGATAATGACGACGACGACGACGATGATGATGCTGATGTTGATGATGACGACGACGACAATGATGACGATGATGATGCTGACGACGATGATGATGACGACGACGACGACGACGATGACGATGACGACGACGATGATGATGACGATGATGATGACGATGATGTTGATGACGACGATGATGACGATGATAATAATGATGATGATGATAATGATGATGACGATGATGACGATGATGATGATGATGATGATGATGATGACACTCACGCGGTAGTGAACCCGCAATGCCGGCAGGTGTAGTCGGGCGCGCCGCGAGTGTGTGTGGTGTTGTGGTGCTCCAATAAGTGTTGCCGCGATTGTCGCACGCAGCCGCATAGCTTGCATTTATATCTGCACACAGACATAAATACTAAAGTCCGGTCTTCGAACACGTAGAATTATGTTGCTGTCACGCTCGCACACTCACTGCGGGCGCCCGTCGCACAGTCGCGACAGCAATATAATTACGCGCGAGCGATAAGGATGGGTAGCTTGGGGGCATTGGACAAAATTCTACGTGCTCGCAGACCAGACTATAGAGAGGTGGGAATAGTCCCGTTTTTAAATATTTGTATTATTTAAGAAATTACTAATGTTATTTTCCCTTCATATTCGTATTCATATGTTCATCTATCGAAAAATAACAAGAAGTAGGTAAAAACTTGATGCAATAGGGTCTGACACAGAATGTGCACTTCGCAAAATGTGCACTTTTTCATACTAATATTGTACAAACAAACTCTTCAGCCTTAAAATTAGTGTAGCTTGAGGGTGTTTTTAGACGTTTGATAGTTAAAGTGATTGCCATCAATAATTCAATATGAAGCTCAGAACTCAATTAAATTTTACGTAGATTAATTTAAGGCCAGATATTTCCCTTTCCATTTCAAAGAACTGTACTCTCCGTTGTGAGAAAGAGATCGCTCCATAACGTATAAGATCATGTTAGTAAGTACATGTTTAATTGTTAAGAGTTGACTCATAACTGCATGAACTTACCTAGTGGTATGGGATTTCATATGTCCCCTGAGTGACACCACGCTGGGACAATACTGTGTACAAATGTCGCATTGGAGAGAGCCATTCTCCTAAAAAAAAAGGTAATATTATAGGTGTGTAGATCGTTTGAAAAAATTGCACAAATTACTAATATGTAGTTCCGTTAGCCCCTTGTAATAAGCTAAATTTACTTCACGGGACTATTCCCACCGCTGCAACTCCTGTGTAGCCAGGATCTACAGCTTGACCGCCAATAACCCAACCAGTGAAGGTCAAGTTTGTCCCGGGGGAAAGTTAAACTGTCATTGGACCCGCATCGAAATTAATCAGAAGAACATAGGAGGAGTTCGAAAGCTAAATATTAGCAAGCAAATAGAACGCACAGCTCGGTCATTGGTTCGTGTGTCAACCTGTGCGTCCGCGCGCACTGTGAGACCTCATAGTAATGTTTGTGAATACGGGCATAAGCTACTGAACGTCTCAAAAACACTCTCCCGTGCCGCTTCCATAGTGTATTCCTGGTAATAACTGGGTTTAGCGCTAGATCTATACAGGGTGTTAGGTAAATGGGTATATGAGCCGACACTAGTCCATGTTAACATAGGTAGAAATTTGATATCATGTTTTTTTTTTTAATTTTCATTCAAAATAATTTTTTTTAAATCAGATTTGTATGAAAATTAAAATAATTAAAATGAAGATATCAATTTTCTGACCTCACCATACCATTTATATGACCATGTTAACATGGGCTAGTGTGGGCTCATATACCCATTTACCTAACACCCTGTATAACTCACCATAGAATGTTTCTCCATGTGCGTTTGCAGCACGTCTTCGAAATTGAATCCTTTGACGCATTTTTCGCACTTGAAAAGCGTTCGCTTGTATCCCTCGCTCTGAGAACGCTCGTGCATTTCTTGCAACACCTGCGAAAATAAAAATAAATAATCTCACCATTTGGCGCCACTAACGAGTAGGGTCTTGTGGCTCGCCAGTGGCGCCAACTGGTGAAGGCACGCGGGTAAGAGACTAACGCATTTGCACTCACCAGTTGGCGCCACTAACGAGTAGGGTCTTGTGGCTCGCCAGTGGCGCCAACTGGTGAAGGAACGCGGGTAAGAGACTAACGCATTTGCACTCACCAGTTGGCGCCACTAACGAGTAGTCTTCTCGCCAGGGGCGCCAACTCGTGACCGCAAATTTTTGGTAGAATTGGTATTAACAAAAACCAGACCACGATTTTTTTTTCACGAGGTACAAATTACCAAAGTGACCCTTTAAGCCATCTATGTCGTACCATATACTGGCCCCTGGAAAACTCAAACGACGAGCTATTGAACGCGCTACGAAATTCCGATCGACCAGCAGATCAAGCGCCGCAAGTGGAACTGGATCGGTTACACTCCGAAGGGACCCCGATCACATCCCTAAGCAGGCTCTGGATTGGAACCCCAATGAAAAAGGCAAACTTAGCGGCGCACTGGCAAAGAAAGAATCGGTAAGACTTGGAGCGAGACCAAACGCGAAGCTCAAGACCGAACGCGATGGAGGACTGTTGTGGACGCCCTCTGCCCCATCTAGGGACATAGGAACATAAGTAAGTTATCAGGCATCAAACCCTTCCTCCAAATGCAATCTTTAAATGAGGGCTATCGTTTTAGCGCTCACCAGTTAGCGCCACTGTAGAGTAAGGTCCTGTCACTTGCTAGTCGCGAAGACAGTGGCACCAACTTGTGAGCGCTAAAGTGGTAGGAGGACTATCGCATTTGCACTCATCAAGATGGCGCCACTGTAGAGTAAGGTCCTGTCACTTGCTAGTAGCGAAGACAGTGGCACCAACTTGTGAGCGCTAAAGTGGTAGGAGGACTATCGCATTTGCACTCATCAAGATGGCGCCACTGTAGAGTAAGGTCCTGTCAATCGCCAGGGGTGCCAACTGTTAAGTATAAAAACGATAGCCCTCATTAATTACCTGTTCTTTCGTAAGCTTGATGACCACATACTCCTCAGTTTCCTGCACCATTCTTGGGCTGAATCCTTCACGCAACTCTTTCTTTGGCTTCTTCTTGCATTTCACTTGTTCCTTGCTTTGAGGCGCGGAGTCTTCGGATTTTATAAATGAAGGTCCGTTGCCTTCAACCTGTGAAGTGTGATTAAAGAACTGTGTGAATTTTATAAATAAATGATGGAGAATTAATGAAGAAAGAAAACGTTTGGAGAAATTCGAGTTCTTGAGATGAGGTCCACGGTAAATCAATTTTTTTCAGTGACTATACTATTTAGTTACAAAACTTTCAAACTACATTTTTTTTTGTTTTATCCACAACAAGGAAGCCTGTATCTCACCTGATGGTAAGTGACGATCAGGCCGAAGGTGGAAGCGAGCTTCACCCGGAATCCTCAACCACGGAGGAACTGGCTATCTTACCTTTAACTGCCGGAACACAATAATGCTGTTAACATTGTTGTTATGGCGACAGACTTAGGTAAGATGGTGGTAGCTAGCCAGGCGGACTTAGAACAAGCCCTACCACCAACCAAACCGAACAGAAAAATCTGCCCCCACTGGGAATCGAACCCGGGACCTCTGCGTCTGAAGCAGGTGGTCTTACCACTAGACCACAGAGGCGGTTACATGACGTAGATAATCAAAAAGTAATTTCTACAACTTTGGGTAGGCCCTCCACTAGTGAACCGACGATCTGGTGTAGGTCGCAGGAAGTACTTGGATGTGGGCAGTGCAGGACCTCTATCTATGGGAGAATGTTGAGCATCTATTTACTTTTCAACCGACTTCAAAAAAGGAGGAGGTTCTCAATTCGACCCGTATGTTTTTTTTTTTCTATGTTTGTTACGCGATAACACCGCCAATTATGAACCGATTTGAACAAATCTTTTTTCGGCGTATAGGTAATACCTCAAGGGTGGTCCCATTTAAATTTAATAATAGTAAAAACAACCCCCAAGGGTGGAAAATTGGGCATGAACTTTTTTATACGCAATATCTCCGCCGATTATAAATCAATTTGAACGATTATTTTTTTGTTGAATAGGTATTATCAAAAGGGTGGATTCATGCGAATTTGAAGAAAATATTTCACCCCCAAGGGTGGAAAATTGGGGATGAACTTTTTTATACGCAATGTTTTTAATTTTTTGTTTTTTTTTGTGTTCACGCATTTGAAGTCGGTTTTATTTTTTTTAAAGTTAATTATTTTCTTTTAATGTTGTATTTTTTATTTTGTTTTTTCTCTTTTGTTTGTTTTTTGTGTATTGTCGCATCTCATGTTTGTTTCCAGCTCTCTCCAAAAATGGTCACCGCAGAATAACAGCGTCGTGTTCTGGGTTTTATTTACCACTCCAGAACATGACATATGCTGAGCGGTGGCCAATTTTGGTTCTAACTTGTACTTGTTTTTTGTTATCTGATTCTGTGTGTTACATTTTAAGTTGGAACCAAATAAATGTCTTTCTTTCTTTCTTTCAACCCTTTGTCCAGCAGTGGATGTCATTTGGCTGAAACGGAAGTACTTACGTCCACTGCTTTTTTCCTACTTTTCTTCTTCTTCCTAACTCCATTCTCCGCCTCATTGTCTTCTTTCTTTAACAGCACCAGCGGTATGTCTTCATCGTCAAAAATTGGCCCATCGTCAAACGTTACCATGTCCGGTGTAAAATCATACAACAATGCTACATTGCTCTGAAACTCGTTTATTACAGGTTGCGTTGTGACCAGATTGAACGCCAGGAACGGTGGAATGTGGTTGTGCGGTTTGGATTCCTGGAAATAAATTATTTGTTTTAATTTAAAGAATAATAAATAAGTTTTTAAGCCATACATAAGGCGAACTTAATGCTTTTTGGCATTCTCCTCCAGTTAACCTTAAGGACGAACTGTGGATGGAGTAGGCAGTAAAAAAATATTAATTTTAAAAACATATATCAATAAACAACATAAATAGATGACAGGAAAGATAGAACTCATGAAGATAGGATACTATCAAGGAAATGTACAACAAACAATCAACAATCAATGTGTTTCATAAGTTTTGCCCATATGTATTGTAACTCACCTTTAGAAAGTTATTCAAAACATTGTAAGATTCCTGGCACTGAATCAAGAACTTGCCGAGTTTCCTTAGCAAATGAGCACATAGAAGACAAACATACATAGTTAAATCTTCATTAGATACCTGAAAATTATTGTTTATATTGAAATTGATAAGAATAAGTTTTATGTTAATTATGTTTTACACAGAAAGAAAATCTAGTATATAGGTTATTAAAACATAGATATTAACTGTAAATATCAAAGGAACTTACACAAAGCTGGTAATTTTGCAAAAAAAACAAACAAATTAGAGAACTAACCTCTATAAATTTTAAATACACATTTTGTTCCTCAGTAGTCATGATCCGCACCTCGTCACCAACTTTAAGACACCCGCGGCAAGTTTTATCCAAATTGGAGGCATTATGGCAGCTATATTCAAACATTTTAATTATTTAAACAGAAAATTTTAATCAGAAATAATTTCATCAAGTTTGTAAACAAAAAAAACGTCAATAAGTTTTTTTTTTTTTAAATTAATCCACAGATGAAAAAAACAGCCACAAAACTAGGGATGTTTAATGATAAAAATAACAAGTACAAAATACTAGTTCCTTTTACCGGTTTTTATTTCTGTTGAGCTTAGAGAAGTTATTGTTAAGGAGATGTAGCTTACCTTACCCTCTACAACAAACTAGTGAATGGCCATGACCAAATGCGCAATAAATAAACAAGAGAAGTAATTAATTAATAAAACCCCTCTGTATACTCTTCTTCAATCTATTAGATTTATTTCGTTCATAATACTGCCCTTCAGCTGTTGAATAATTTCCTCCAAAACAACTCGTAAAAAAACATGTCTGTTGGTCTGCCATAAAACTTTATTTGTAGCAATGTATAGGATGCGCAACGACAGTTGAGTGAAGCTATCAACACAGAAAAGATATATTTCTGCGCTTTCTGCCTAGTCGGACTAACAACTTTCTTGCTTGCAGGCTTTTTAACAAGAAGAGCTTGGTGGCTATTCGTTAGAATGTGTAATCAAAGATTACTTATGGGTTAGTAGGTACTTAGTTATAGGTAATAAAAAGAAGTAATACTTAATTCATTTATTAATAAATCTTATATTATTAAATAACAAGATTAGTCATGTAAATAGTCAATTACCTACTTAACGAATCACACAAAAGAAATACATCAATAACCATCATGACATGATACATCCAGAAAAATAACTTTGTAGCTGTATAGAAGTCTACACACCAAACCTGCCGAGCCCTTAGATTAATAAAACCGAGCCCGTTGCCTAGAATTTTATTTCATGTCGACGATTTGTAAGGTCACGCAGCGAAAATTGAGGCGATCAACACAAGCAAAGATTTGTATACGTTAAACGTAACGTCGCGTCGTGCGTATTCCGACTGATTTGTGTACTAGACAAAGTGCAAATTAATTATAATCGCAAACCAGTCGAAAAGTGGTCGAAAAGCCCCTTTTTTGTATGGAGTTTTGACGGATTCGATTTTCGATTCGACCAAAAAGTGCGTTTTGTTTAGCGGGGCTGAATTCAAACATTACATCAGTGTGATTATATTCGCCTTAACTTTCGTTGAGCGACATAAAAATTCGTGTCGGCGACTTGTGGCTAGAGATGGGTTTCCACCCGGGTAAAAACCCCTTTTGTACCCTTTGCACCACCGGCCTGCACCACTGGTGGTGCAAAGGGTATTTTTTAATCCCTTTTGCACCACCAATAGTGCCGCCCTACCATTAACTGTAAAACGATTATCTATAATGATATAATATTAATATTATAAAGAGGAAAGATTTGATTGTTTATTTGGACTGAATAGGTTCTGAAACTACTGGACAGATTTGACAACATAACATAAAAATTAATAACAACCTCATACCTACATACAACGAATAATTTAATTCCTAAAGTACCAGGGCAACATAATCATAAAGGAGCTATATCAAATTCTTCTTGGTTGACCCGAGAAATAAACATGTATCATAAAATAGCTCCTTTATGGTTATGTTGCCCTGGTTCTTTATTCGTTGTATGTAGGATGTAGGCCCGGGGTATCGTGGGTCTGAAGTGAAATGTTTATAGGCACTTACACACACACAAATTAAAACTTTTAGGTAGGTTTTGATTTATTTATAACAATTAAATTATTAAGTATTTTACAGTCTACTACTAGTTTTACACACGATGGTAGCACAGCACTATTTGTTGGTGGTGCAAGAGGGATTTAAAAATACCCTTTGCACCACCAGTGGTGCAGGCCGGTGGTGCAAAGGGTACAAAAGGGTAAAACCCACATGAGGGTAAAAACCCAATAAAAACCCGTTTCATTCCACCCGTGGGTGTTTACACCGGGTGAAAACAAATAATTTTATAATTATTTCAATTGGTATCTTTTCTTTATTTTTATTGAATTTTTCTCATTTAAGTTTATTGATTAATAAGTAATAAGTCAAATTTAACACTAATATGCATTTATATCGTGGCCAAATCGTAAAATTGATCACGTTATGATGATGTGACCAATTATTTTATAAAATGGTGTTATTTCAAGAATCGTTGAACCGATTTAGAAGAAATTTAGTAGGAACACAATAATTTGTGATCATGGCAAGGACATGGAGGGGGGGAGATGCCAAACTCTCTCTTTGATGACATTACGGTATAAAGTTACAAATAACAACACCAACTAAAAAGTACTTCTGCTTAAAAACTTGAAATCGAACCGCCCTTCCGCCACTGTAACGCATTGTAACGTTTTTCAAGACCTCCTCTCCCCCCAGATTGCATTACGTAACACTAGAACGCCCCCTTAGCAACAAATACCACTTCTCACTTTAAAAAAACGCTATTTTTGTTTTCACCCACCAGAATGGGTGGTAATGGGTAAAAACCGGGTTTTTACCCAAATCACCCAGTTTTAACCAATCAGGTGAAATGGGTTTTTACCCACTACCCATCTCTACTTGTGGCTAGATGTCGGCGGCCATGTCTGCGACTTGCCGATTCTCGTGGCGAAAATCGGAACTAATTGACACTGACATTTCATTTGTCACTGTCAGTGTCATTTTGGATTCGATTCGGCTTGTTTGTTTGTGAAATTGTTTTTGTGTTGCAACAATGGAATCCACGGAATCACAAAATGCACAAATGGAATGGGACGAAGAAGTCACTCTAAAATTAATACAATTATACCAAGAAAAAGAACTGCTATGGAACCCCAACCACAGTGATCACAAAAGTCGGCCAAAACGGTACGAGGCATGGAACGAAATTGCAATAATTTTAAAAACAAATGTAACAGAAGTGGAGCGAAAAATAAAAAATCTAACCAGCCAATATTACAGAGAAAGAAAAAAAACTGTTAAATCAAGAAAGACTGGGGCCAGTACAGATTGTGTTTATAAAAGCAAATGGTTTGCATACAAATATTTCAATTTTTTGCTCACTAAAAATAAACCAGCTGGGACGAATGATTCGGTAAGTGAATTTTTAAAAATAAGGTAAATGTACCCAATTTCGGCAATGACAATATAATTTTTATTTATCTTATCAGGTGGAAAAAAAATGAATTTTTTTTCTTACCCAATTATAAAAATTTGTACCAATTCACTGTAAAAAAAATGAATATTCTTTTTTTCTATAAATAATTGAATGCTTACGAGTATTATTTTAATTTTAGGAAACAACATCTAACGACAATGGCTACATCACAGAAAATAGTTCATCTCAAACGTCACACATTCCTCGAGCAAATAAACGTTGTAAACCAAATAATGAGATTTCAGAAGCAATAAATTTAATAAAAACAGTTGGTCAACAAAGAAATGAATCAAAACTAAGAGATGAGGACGAACTGTTCGGTGAATACATAGCAACCCAACTTAGAAAGTTCGAGAAAACGACCAAAGCAATCGTAAAACATCGGATAAACAACATGATTTTTGAAGCCGAAACTGGTTACAGAGCTGACTTGTTTCTACCTTCACCGAGTACTTCAACGCCCCATAGCCATCCAAGCTGTTATACTTCCCCTATCGATCAACATGTGAATTCTTACTATTCATCGTCCAACTCTGCCCTAACAAACCCCGTTTCGCCTCAAACTGAGGTGCCGGTTGAAGAAAACGGTGATATTAAAAATATAATACTGTCTATTGATCCTGATAATTAAAAACGCTTAAGTTACGTGAACCAAACTTGGGTGTACCAGACCAAAAATAGAGCAAAAATAGAATCATGTCAACATGCGATGGAGAGGAGCATTCTGAAAATAAGAAAAATTCAAAAAATCAGAAACAACAAAATTAGACAACAAACAAAACTAACAGATGCCCTCCAAAAAGCTTTAAAACTAAAATGGCAGTGGGCTGGACACCTAGCAAGGTACAAAGATAGAAGATGGACTATAACATCAACAGAATGGAAGGGACCGAAGGGGAAGAGGAATGTTGGGAGACCCAAAGAAAGGTGGGCTGATGATTAATGAGAGTAGCGGGAGAAAATTGGCTCGACCTAGCCCAGGACAGGAAGAAATGGAGCGGAATGGAGGAGGCTTTTGCCCATACAGGGGTGCCACAAGAGTGAAGACAAATGCTTCTAACTTAATTTATAAAATTGTAAACTTGTGGAAATAAAAGCTTTTTATTTTATTATTTATTTATAAGTTACGTGAAGTGTAAAAAACAGAAGTAAGTGATTTACCAACTATTAATATGAATTATAATATAAATACAACAATTCCATGTTTTATAACTTGAGATGTTAATATCCCAATAACGGAAGAAAACATTGAAATTCTCTTTTTATTTTTATCCACAACGAGGAAGCTCTTGGCCTGTATCTCACCTGATGGTAAGTGACGATCAGGCCGAAGGTGGAAGCGAGCTTCACCCGGAATCCTCAACCACGGAGGCTGACTGTACCCTCATTCCTGAAGGGACAATGTATCAGGGACAGACATGCTAGCCACATACAGGGTGTCCCAAAAACAATAGATTATCTTTTAACTAAATTTTACTGCCTAAGGTGGCAACGCACACGGTCGTGACTTAGGCAGTTCGATTTTATCAAGTTAGTTATAAGTTAGTTTGAGAGATGCGAACTCTCTCTGCGAACGGTAAGAAAAATTTAATAATTATCTTGTCTAGGCAAATCAACAAGGAAACTATACACGCAGACAAAAAATTTACGACTCATGTCGGCGGGTTTGGTATGTAGACTGCTTAATAGACCTGTCTGTCTATTACAACTTAGGTTGTTATTTACAAATTCAAATAGTCTATCTAGTACACAGGCCTTTTCCAGGCACTTATACACATCCCAAATTTTTACAAATTACAATTTTAGATAGGCAAAACATTCATGTGTGACTTAAACATATATTTGAGGTCTTATTTACACTATAATAAAAATAAATAACAAAATTGTGCACACTTAACATTCTAAGGCAAATCATTAGTAGCAGGGCGGATATGGAATAAAAAGATTTTATCACTAAAACAGCAACAGCAATATGCAATCAGTCTTTTAAACAACAAAGAATTTCACATATATATATCTTTTAAAAACCTTTTTTAAGACAAGCTTTTATTTAAATGCTCTTAAAAGAATAAAATTCCTATGGCCACCTTTCGGCTTCATCATGAGACCAGCTCCATGCTATCATAACATTGCATTGTCATCCGAATTACATGTGTATGCAAAATTTCAGCTCAATCGCTTGTCAGAAAGTGGCATTTTACCTAAAATATTAAAATTTAACATTACAAGTTAAATAAAAGCTTGTAAAAACCAACACAATATTGTGATTTTTGAAAATGGATATGATAATAGAAAGGGTCTACATCTATACAGGGTGTCTCATACTTTATGTTTTAAGTAATTTTTAGGACTAGTCCAATTATAAACACTGTGGAAATAAAGTTGGAAGGCACAGAGGTTAAAAATGTTAGTTAACACCATTAAACAAGGCACACATCCTTTTAAACGCTAATTTTAACCTTCAGAAACACATTATAAAATAAAATAAAAACTACGTAAATTGAGACGAATCTAATGACGCTTCACAAACTTAAACCCAAATGAAGTTTATGCTAAAACTTTCAAAAAAATATAATACACTTGAAAACATAATCTTCCTTTTGGTGCAGTCGAGTAAAATGCGCGAGACGCTTATTCATTGGATAGAATTGTGTAAAATAAATGTGATGTATATTAATTTGTGATGTTATTACTATGTATGTGTGTACTATGTATTCTATACAGGGTGTTCATTTTTGAGCTACTTAAATGTAAAATAATATTATGTAAAAACATTGTAATTTGATTTATAGGTTTTACGATTTAACTATTTGTTTATTACATACCTATTATTATGCCCATAAATATCAACATTTACATATAAAATATCTCAAATATCTAATTCTTACCAGCCCCGAAGGTTTTTCATATTTCTACAGAGTAAAGTTGACTTCAGGTCATAGCAGAATTATCAACTCAGAAATGGAACAACGCCTTTCGCGAGCTGTCATCGCCTTCCGCGCGAGGCTTTACGTCACGGTGCGGATGAATGTTCGTTGCAGTATGGAGTTTCATACAAAGAATACTGACTGCCTCGAGTTGATACGGTTACGATCCCTTTCCGGGTTGATAAGTGTGCTACGTCCTTTAACCAGCCAACTCGTCGTTTGGTCATGCATGGAACGTGGCTAAGCTCTGGAAACTGGCTATTATTATGTCGTCGCTGACCTGTAATATTAATAAACGTACTTTTTTAAACAAATACAATCGTATTAAGCAGGTAAATTATTGTCCCAACTACACAAAACAAATAAAAAAAAATCAGTTTAGATCAATATTTTGGCACTTATGAACGCCAAAAATAAAAAAAGGTAGCACATTGTTTATTATCTACACACACAAAGCGAATCGTGATTGGACGAATATAAATTATAAATATACATTTCAATGAAAAACATAATAATCTAATTTCGCCGCAGACCTGACTTTTACGCCCGATTCCTATATTCAATCCTTGTCCAAATCCGGATTACAACTGTCAAATTGAATTCAGTTTTAGATTATATTTCCAAAATGTTCGACGCATTTACACTTTAATATTGTTTAAATAGTCTTATAAACCATATAAAAATGTAAAAACATCAAAAACCGCAGATATTTTGGCCAAAAACATTTTAAAATTTGACAGTTGACAATCCAAATCCGTCCAATTTGATTAAGATTGAATATAGAAATCCAGCATTAGTCGGCCGATACCAAATCGGTGTAATGTGCGCACTTCCATACATGTCCATAAATTAACAGCCCGACCAAACTATCGGCCGACTAAAGTCTGTTGACTACAGGGTTTCATACATATCAGGCACATAGAAAGCAGTCCTTCACAGTAATTAGAAGTAGGTTAAGAAGATAATTCTAAAGAAAATAAGTAAGTTTGTAGTGTAGTATGTAACTTACTATTCTTCTGACCCTTCCGTAGTCTACAAATAAAGAATTATTGTTATTTACAGTCAATGCTGTGAATAAATAACAAAATTACTTAAATTCAAAATACACTTCCTAATAATAATATAAGGTGAAAGTAAGATACAAAATCAAATCAAAGTTATCTTTATTTGTTTAGATTAGTAATATGTACTTACAAATCGTCAAATGCTCTTAAGGAGCCTATACATGTCTCATTATTTTTTTGCCCTAACAATCGCATAAATCAGCCTTTCCCAAAGTGGGCGATAACGCCCCTTTGTGG
This sequence comes from Ostrinia furnacalis, assembly GCF_004193835.3. Taxonomy (NCBI): domain Eukaryota; kingdom Metazoa; phylum Arthropoda; class Insecta; order Lepidoptera; family Crambidae; genus Ostrinia; species Ostrinia furnacalis. The sequence continues at coordinate 42,169 of NW_021133556.1, read as the reverse complement.
GCGCTGCATGCCTAAAAAGGGGTGGTAAGAGACTCAGAAAAATTGTCAGTGTAGTTAAATGGTCTACTACTGGTACTTTCACCCTACTTTGCACTACTACCACCACTTTGAGACAATATTATTATATCGGTTGGTGGTACTGAGAATTGTAAAAAACTCAGCTTTAGAGTATATTAATCAGTTAATTCAGAGTTCAGACTAACGGAATCTTCTTCGCATCTCCGCTTTGATGGAAAACGATCGTAATATAAGACTGGTGAAAAAATACCACTTCTTAGGGATTACTCATGTTTGGCCAAAAAACGTTTCCCAAATTATCACATCGCAAACAACGTTTCGCAAATTTTCATTTGGCAAATTCTCATTTGGCAAAACAACTTATTGCAAACTTTTAATTCGCAAATGTCGTTTTTGGCATATTATTGTTTAGCAAATTATAGTTTGGCAAAGTATGTTTTGCCAAATGTTTCATTTGGCAAAAATATTTCACGATAAACTATTTACAAAACAATTTGATTGGTGCATAGAATGGAATATAAATTAGCTTGTGGTTATTATTTTGTTTAGTGGGTAGTTAATATAATTTTTTTTCTAAATAATTTTTCATATTTCATTCTTTTTATCGAAATTTCCAAATGATTCATTAACAATAGAGATGATTCTAGCGCTCGGCGGCCGCTGCCGCGGCACGCTTCGCTCGCCTTCGCGCATTAAGGGTCACTGTTCTAACCTAACCTAACCTACTATTTTCTACAATACCTACTTTTTGCAACCATACTATTTTCTGCAATCTCTCTGTTTTACATAAAATTATTGTGAAAACCATGACCATGTGCCTTATGCTTTGATTTGTGGGTAACGGTGGGTACTCGTAAGTATGTGAAGTGTCAATTTGACCAAGCAAATTATTTGGGATATAATATTTGGCAAAATAAAACATTTGCTATATAAACATTTGCCAAGTAAAATTTGGCCAAATGTTAATTTGACCAAATGAATTAGTTGCGAAAAGTACAGTTGCTAAAAGTTTATTTGGGAAATGAAACTTTGGCGATAAGTTGTTTGCGAAGTGAAATTTGGCGAAAAGTAATTTGGCCAAACGGAAGGATACCCACTTCTTAGATAAAAAATCGATAAATTTTTTGTAAGATTTTTTAAAATAAACTTACTATCAATACTGCACACGCACACGTGACATTGGCAAAATCGTAAAAGCTACTTACGTGATATAGGCGAAATTGTACAACCCTATCGAGTTAACTGCGCATCTGGCAGCGGTGACGTCACATTGACACTGGTACGGACGGGGCAAACGCGGGGAGGAGTGCGGGTGATTGCAAGGGAGAGTCGCATTCCAGCGAGGTGCGCAGTTAGCAGATCGGGTTGTAAAGTCCGGTCGCCGAGCAGATAGAATTTCGTACAATGACCCTAAGCTACCCATCCTTATTGCTCGCGCGTAATTATAGCTGTCACGCTCGCACACTCACTGCGGCCGCCCATCGCACAGTCGGACAGCAATATAATTACGCGCGAGCGATAAGGATGAGTAGTTTGGGGTCATTGTACGAAACAGTGGCGGATTTACCAGCAGGCTGAGTAGGCTGAAGCCTAGGGCGGCAGATTTAGTTCATAATTATTTTTTACATACACACAAAGTACAACGTATGTACGTACGTAAACGTTTTTCGGATACGAATATAATTGACGTATCTATTCGTAGGCGAACATTGGTTCGTCAGGCCAGTCAAATAAGATCCAACATCCCCCAATCTGTAAATCCGCCACTGGTACGAAATTCTATCTGCTCGACGACCGGGCTTTAGTCGAAATCGTAACCCAAAAGAGATGAAGAATAATACCAACCTGCTTCACACCCCTCGGAGGCCTCTGCTTAGTACAGACATGCTTCAGAAATTGATACAACCGTTTAAAAGTTGAGTCACAGTTATTGCAGTGGTGTTTCCGTTTGTTGTAATGTACCTCTTCCATGTGTTTCTTTATGCTTTTCCTCTCGTATTCCTTTTGGCATATTTTGCACTCCACTTTGCCCACCATCTCGCCGGTCGGGTAAATGTGGGTAAGGTCGATCTCCTGAGAATTCAAGTTCAAGTTGTTTACTATACTAATAAAACTATACTACTAAAGCCCGGTCTGTAAGCACGTAGAATTTTGTCCAATGACCCCAATCATATCCACCATATCGCTCGCGCGTAATTATGTTGGTGTCGCGCTCGCACACTCACTGCGGGCGCCCATTGCACAGTCGCGATAGCAATATAAATGCGAGGGATAAGGATGGGTAGCTTGGGGTCATTGGACAAAATTCTACGTGCTCGCAGACCAGACTATAAAACGCAAACGTGGTCGCCCCAAGCAAACTTGGCGGCGTACTGTGGCAGACGAGGCGAAGAAGATCGGCAAGACTTGGAGCGAGATCAAACGCGAAGCTCAAGACCGAACGCGATGGAGGACTGTTGTGGACGCCCTCTGCCCCATCTAGGGGACATAGGACCTTAAGTACTATAGGTCTAGCGCTTAGGAATCTTAGCAAAAAGGGCAGATACGGCACAAGCGTCTCGTCAGTGAGAGTAAAAATTAGGCCTCCTACACCCTAGCGTTTTTCGAACGTCGTAGTCTCGATAGCGCCAAAGCTAAGTAGCGTCGACGCGGCGTACCAACTCTTTTTAAACTAAATAACGCGACGCCAGCAGCGTTCAGCATTGGCGCCGAATCGACAATGCGCGCGCGCTGACTCTCGAAAGACGCAAGTGTGGGAAGTCCCTAAATTTGAATATCCTTATGCCAGTTTTCACCATCAATCCCTAATTTTTTAAGTGACCGCTATGGTAACACATAACAGTAATTTTGATTTCATTTTACATACAAATTAGAGATTGGTGGTGAAAACGGGCATGAAACTCTTCAACTGTGCCATTTAGTCCCAAACTAAGCAAACCTTATACGGTCAACAGCATATTAGGCTACGCATATTTTGCGCGCAATATCTGACGTGTTACAAATACATAAGATTAACACATGTTGTTGATGTGTAATCATCTGAACTATTTTATTTTATTTTATTTTAACTATGAGTAACTAACAGACAATGGATGTAAATGTATTTAACCTTCCTAACAGTGTATTTGCCTTATGGTGCGTCCACACTGGGCGAATGGGCTCGCGCGGCACGCTGGTCATCCTGCTCACCCTGCTCTTGAGTAAGCAGGATGTCGAGTTTGCCGCGCGAGCCCGTTCGCCCAGTGTGGACGCACCATTAAAGGCAACAGATTGAACAACACAAATCGATTCGTAAGCACTAAATTTAATAATAGTCCAAACTAAGAAATTTTACTTTGAAAAGAATAAAATGTAAGACTAAACATTGTATTGTACTAGCTTTTGCCCGCGGCTTCACCCGCATGAAATTTAGTTTGTCACAGATTGTCATAAATAAATTTATAGCCTATATGTTATTCTGGGTTATTATCCCAACTAATATTATAAATGCGAAAGTAACTCTGTCTGTCTGTCTGTCTGTCTGTTACGCTTTCCCGCTTAAACCTCGCAACCGATTTTGATGAAATTTGGCATAGAGATAGTTTGAGTCCCGGGAAAGAACATAGGATAGTTTTTATCCCGGTTTTTGAAACAGGGACGCGCGCGATAAAGTTTTTCTGTGACAGACAAAATTCCACGCGGGCGAAGCCGCGGGCGGAAAGCTAGTAAACTATAATACTGCAAAGTTTAATCAAAATCCGTTCAGTAGTTTTTGCGTGAAAGAGTAACAAACATGTTAACATCCAGACATCCATTTAAACTTTCGCATCTATCTATATATATGTTACGGCTAAAGATAGGTGTGAAAATAAACTTAAGATTAGCCGGCTAAACTTAAGTTTATCTTCGACGAGGTGTTAATGTTAGTTTCTTCTATCTTTAGCCGGCTAAACTTAAGTGTAACCGCAGACCCCTGGCTAAAAATGTAGAAGGAAATGGAAAAGGAAACAATGTAATAATGTTTACTATTTTGACACGAAAACTTTATTAAGAAATAATCACTTTCATTACACATACTTTTATGTACCTATGTAGGTATTCAAAATTACAATTATTACAATAACAAAATATTAATTACTTAAAACAATATCTACCTAATCATTAAAATAAAATAATAAGGAACCACTTGGTCATTACAGAATCTTCTGTAGGTATTTAAAATTACAAAATAAAACTGCGCGCGCGTTGTCTCCCCACCGCCCCCTCAAGCCCTCCGCTGGCCTGGCGCGCCCATCAAATACATTTTTAGCCGTTTCGTTTTGGCTAATGTGCACATTAGTCGGCTAAAGATGGAATATCACGACGCAAACTAACATGTTATCGAACTTTAGCTGCTTCTCGAAGACAAACTTAAGTTTAGCCGGCTAATCTTAAGTTTATGTTCACAACTATCTTTAGCCGTAACATATATAAAAGAAAGTCGTGTTAGTTACTTCGCTTATAACTCAAGAACGGCTGAACCGATTTAGCTGAAAATTGTCAGGGAGGTAGTTTAGAGCCAGGAGAAGGACATAGGATACTTTTTATCCCGTTATTTATTGCCATTAAGGCGGAACAAAGTTCGCCGGGTCAGCTAGTTTATAATATTAGTAGGATTAAATAATATGTACCTCAGTGTTCTGCTCGGCAACTTTAATCGCTGTATTTTCATCGAGCTTCCTCATAACCAGTGTATTTGGTCCAGTTTTCCGTATCTCCATTACATTATTCGAGTTGTGCACTCGTTCGAACCACACCTGGTTCACTTTCTTCTGATTGCAGTAAGGCAGCTTGGCTTTCAAGTTGAAGTGCTGTCTTCTTATGTGGTAACGCAGTTGAAACATCTCAGCGAATGGTTTGTCGCAGCCGGGACATTTTTTTATCTCCGAAGTCTTCTTACGGTTCATTTTGGAATACCTGAAAGACGTTGACATTTTGAGGGTTCGACAAAAGTGTGGTTAATGTAAAATTTAATAGACTTGTTCGTTATTACGTGTCATTTGTCTGATGTCCGTTTTAACCATGAATCCCTAATTTTTAAGTGATCCCTATGAAAACTTTCATATATCCTACTTGAGAGTAGATCTGAAAAACCAGTCTGTGGTACAGGTTAGGTGAGTCAGCACGCATGCTCTCCCGGTATTCCCGAAAAGAATCATATTAGGTGTTATCATAGGGGTCACTTAAAAATTAGTGATTGATGGTGAAAACGGGCGTGAGACCCACAATTTAACTCTTCAAACCCCAAATGGTTGCATAAGATTGTGTAACAATTGATTTCTATAGTGTAGTGTCCGACCGAATATTCGGTTTCGGTTTCGTTTTCGGTTGAGTTTCGGTAAAAACACGAGTTTCGGTTTAGTTTCGTTTTCGGCGGCAAACTTGCCGAAACTACGACCGAAACCGAATGTGCATTCGGGAGTTTCCGCGCTGTTATCGGTCATGTTCGGCGCGTTGAATGAGTGAATGAATCCGACCAGAGCCAATGTCGTGATTCGCTCGCTTGTTTGTTAATTTGTTTGCTTGTTAGTTTTGTTTTGTTGTGGTGGCGAGTTTTCGAGTGATTTATTTTGAATTTGGTAAGTTTTATCTCGTTTTATGTCGTTATAACATAAGAGCGGGTAGTAAACATAAAAAAAATATTCAATATGACTGATAAAAGTATAATCAAGTTTAATCTACCCTATATTTTTTTTTTGGTTCGCAAATGCTATACGTAAAAAAACATTAGTTAGGTAGTAATAATGACTATANACAAAGAGAAAACATAAAAGAAATGCTGATAATAATATTTTACACGTTAACTTCAGATGATTTTTTTCGTGTCTTCTTCTGTGGATATCAGTAGTGCTGGTGAGGTGTCTCCTTTTCGGACAAAAATTCTTCCGTTTTTTGTCCAGGCGTAAAGGTACTGCTTGCGTTTGGCTGTCTCCTTTGCGTTTTTCAAGAGTTGCTTGTTATAAATTGTTAGATGTTCATTTATGTAAATGGGACTTGGATCACCGGTTGCCAAATTGAGGTCTGCTGTAGTCATCCGGCGCTTACGCGACGCAGATATCAGGTTATCTTTCAATAATCGTGTACTCATCTTTGCGATTACAACTCTAGGCCGGCCATGAATCTTGACTCTTGGCGACACTCGATTGGCTTGTAATATATCTTGGGTCTCGATGGTGACGCCGAGCAATTTTCCCATGTCTAAAATGATGCTCTTTAGGTTTTCATTAATGTTCTCGGGGAGGCCCAGAATTTCTACATTGAGAAGGCGTTCAGTCTGCTCTTTATAATTGAGTGCCGCTTGCATGTCCAAATTCTGTCTTTTCAAACCAGCAATTTCCTTCTTCATACTGTCCATGTCCTTTTTTGTGGTTGTGAATGTTCGGATATCCTTCTTCAAATTTTCCTGTTCAGCAGAGTTGAATTGCGCTGATTCTTTCAGAGAAGTCACTTCTTTTTCCAAATTATCTTGCTTTATGTGTAAATCCTGGACAGCCGTTTTTATGTTTAGGTATTCATTTCGGATGAGATTTATGTCAGATTTCATTTCCGCTGTGGTGTTGTTTAGTTGTGACAGATCGTGTTTAATTATGTTGTTTATGTTATCGTTAAGTTGTGAGATGTTTTTTCCGAATTCAATATTCATGCTTTCTAGCTTCGACATGATAGACTCTGAGAAACTTTTCAAGTTATCAGACAGATCATCGTCTTGTTTCCGCCTCCGGGTTACATTCATATCAGAAAGGTCAGGATTACTGTCACAGCGTTTATTTGGTGAGCGATACATAGTGGTGATACTCCCTTGTGTTTGCACTGTGTAAAACACGGTGAGCGCGTAACCGAAGGTGCCGGCAGAGTGTGAAAGAGATGGCTAGCAGGCGCGGCGTTCAGTCCAGCAGCGATAGCACTCACTCACAGTCACAAATTATTCTCCGGCAATTATACAGAACTCTTATTACAAGGTGATAAGTTTCACTTTAGGTTGGCAGCTTTACACAAAATAGCAATAAGCGTTTTGCGGCCTCGCGCACGTCCGAACGGTTCGAGCTCGCGCGCGAAAAAAAAAAAAAAAAAATATAAAATGATAGGCCTTTCCCAAACTCTTCATAGTGCGTAAAAGCACTATCCACCCTAATCAAATATAAATAATAAAGCACCCAGAAGTTGTGCTTATTAAAAAGAATATATCGTGCCTAATAAATGTAGAGTCTAAAAGAGTTGTAACTATTTAATTGTAATTTGAAAATTATAAATAACTTGAAAAATCGAACTGCCTAAGGCGAGAATTGAACCCACGACCCATTAATTTCAAGTTACCTGTTTATAATTTTCAAATTAGTTTGAGATGCAACTCTTAACGCTAAAAAGTAAATAACTATTTAATTGCCTAGGTACCTAAGGAAAATTTAATAATTTCAGTCTACTCTACTGTCAAATATATTTGATTCATCTTCTTCGAGAAGCAAAGAAGTCAGTGATATCCAGTAGTAGCGTAAGTAGGTAATTGATAGAACCTAATACAAAATGCAGTGATTATGCATTTCTTTGTTTTACACGCTATGCGCTTGAAGGAAGTACTTTCTCCGTACAAGCAAATAAGCAAACTGGGTACATTCTTGTATAATTAGATTTGAAGTTTAATTGCTGTAACGTATTGTTAAATATGTAGAGATTACATAGATCAATTAGCTAGCCTTAAAATTACAATGATTGGTAAATTACTTTTACACAGAGATAAAATTAAATACATTAGCCCCCTTATTAATAAAAAGTTACACCTAGGATGAACCCTAGATCAAAATGACATTTCCATACTAAATGACAATTATTAAGCCAAAGTTCAACTAGCGTGTAACTTTTATTAATAAGGGGGTATAGGGGTACAATAATTTCGAGCTTATTACTAATTGATGACCGTTGATGTAGAGACGTTCTTTAATGGCTACCGCGTGGTGCGTACCTGAAGTCACAATGTAGACAATGGATAATAAAGGATGCAGGAAGCGGGCAGGACTGATCGATTAATAGTCCAGCAGTGGATGTCTTTCGGTTGAAAAGAAAGGAAAAGTTCATTAAATAAATACTGCTATACTTAAATACCTACTTGAAATCTTGAAATAAATGTTGTGGTATATTCAGCGGAAATCTTATAATTAATTAATAGTATTTTCTCTTTTATTCCATCAAATTTTATAATATTACTTCTTGCTTAATTGAAATTTCAAACCATTTTATTAATTGAAGTTATTTCTCGAAGTAGGCTCATCATACACTGTAGGAGTTCTACTGCTACGTACTTGTAGACGATTCATAGAGTAGTAAAAAAACTCTATTAGGTAGGTACACTCCTATTATCAAAATTCTACTTACCATCCAAAATTAAACGACCAAAGCTAAGGTCGAGGTCATAAGACAGAAAATTCTGGAAACCCCTCCAAGGACTGAAATCACAAAGTGGACGATATTATGTGGCAGGTGTGCGTCGAGCCTAAATGTCTGCTCCTCGCCAACAGTTTGTTTCAACTATAAATAGTTTGGTCATCTCCTTACGTACGACTTGCAATATTAATAGAATATGGTACCTATTCTATAACTACGAATACATTTATAATTGCTATCTGATTGTGTCAAGGAAGTGTGAAAATATACGTCTATCTTTAGGCCACAGGTAGGTTGTTGGTAAACAACGGTTTATGACAATAGATGACGAAGAATGACAGTGTTTGTTGGCAGGGTCTGGTATGAGCAATCCAGCTATTCGTATGATGGAGTGTCCAATAGTGCGGTGACGCACAGGCTGCGCTGGCGTGCGTCATCCAGCTCCTGTCAACGAACCTCTAAATGTCAGACACAGGGAAAATTCCATAGGGAATTCATAGATCATTTTAATGACTACGAATTTATTGTAGGGGAACGTAGAGTTTTGATGAAATATTTAGTATGATTATGTATTACGTTTAATAATTCGTCGTGATAGGGGAAAATAATAATTTAACTGTAGAGACAATATAGAACCGTGTAGTTTAGACGCCTCTTCTGGTAAAGGAAACCGCTTTTTGCTGCATCGCCAACCTCATTAATTCTTAAAAAATAACGTTGTCTTCTTTTCTTCAGTTTGTTCTGTTGATATGTAAAACTCTAAGCTAAAACATTATAACGTCTTTAATTATTTTCATGGGGTTTTCGTGATACTTACAAAACAGACATGATGGGCTCTACCAGACCAACAGCGTTATGTGCCAATATCGTATTTCGTTTTATTCAAATTATCCCTCTACAATTTAACAAGCCGACGATAAATGCCTAACACAATTCATGAAACCCAAGAAGCGTGATCTCTCTTTTACTCATCCTTTCTTTTATTTCGTTCTTTCTCAAACATTTCATAAAAATAGGCAGTATTTGTGTTAGGCCTAAATTGTTGCCTGTTACCAAATTAATACGTCGGCGCGTAATCTGGACGTTCCGTGAAACGATCGTGCTCCAGCGTGCGCGCGCGCCGCAACAGAAATAGCTTGTTACGAAGAGTCTACATTTTTTCCTCCGGGAAACATTCTTTTTGCTATATTGTTTTCTGGCCAAAAACATGACAAGTGAAAAAGACTTAACACGTTATTATTTGTTTAATTAACATTATCTTTGCTCTCTTGTGCCCGACTATATTTTAATGTCAAAATTTTTAAAATGTTTAAAACTGTTTTGGTTGCAGATCAAGTAAATAGAGAGCTTTTTCAAGTATTTAGAAAAAATAATTAAATAGTTGAAGTCCCTACTTGACACAAAATAAATAACATGTATTTATATGAAATAAAGTAAGTACATATATACCTTCTCAAGATATCGTGAGTGGTATTTTACTACCTAATTCGAACGATTCTACGAAATTGAGATCACCAGACGAAATGTTTTATCGAAATAGTGCATAAAAGCAGGAAATCGTTTGTGTCGAAAGTTCTATTCTGGTGGCTGCTTAAAAATATCTGGTTTCAAATGTTGTGCATTTCGCTCGCAATCGCACAGGCTGCGTCCGCGCCGGCCAGACTCGAATAACCAACACTCACTGGATATTTGGGTCCGTGCATTCGCAAATTAGATGATACTCTGCAACATTGTGTAGATTAGATAAATGTTTGTGTATCTGAAATAATTTCTTTCCACTTCGGAATCCTTGCCAAATTTTGATGAAGAATTTCGCGGGCATCATGACTAATTGCTCACTTGTCATGACTGTGTTATTGTTTTGATGTTCCCGTTTCATCGTTATTAGTCATCTGTTTTTATCGTAAGTTTTATTTAACCCAGTAAAATTAAGAGGCATTTTACCAGAATTTCAGCAAGTTCGGCTGAAGTCAAATGGCATCATGTTGTTTTAAACTTTTGCATTACATGTACGAGTAAGTACTTCATGTACTAAAGGTAGAGTTTGAAATCTCATTGCTCACAGTTTTAAAGGCTGTTAGCTAAAAAAATATTTTCGTATTGTAAAGCACACTCACTTTTGTTATTATTGTTTTTTTACACGCTTCAGGGTGCTTGATCTTGAAAAAAAAAAATGTAACTGGGTTAGTTGCATTACTTTCCTCGCTCGTAGTGCGAAGCCAAGTGGGTTATTCTGCTCAACGTGGGTAATATATGCATGCGATCGTTGAGCGTAAACAACACTTTTTTACAGTGGTAAAAACTCTCACACTCGCCCGCGACAGAATTATTTATTTTATCATGCTTTACATAAATCTGAAACGGCGTGATGTTTGTTTGAGATGTCCGCCAAATGATGACGTTTTATTTAAGTTAAAAATAAAGTGCAACAAACAACTTATTTTTCGCAAATCCGCCAAATAGGAATTAGATCCCGGCAGTCATCAGAAAAACAAAATGGTTTTACGCGAATTCACACAAACCTTTTAGATCATTATTGTTTATTAATTACGTACTTTTTATTACACACCACATAAAACAGACAAAAGAAATACAAAATTGAAAAAGCACAATTTCAGCCAACTTGTCGCTACGAAGCGAGACAATTCTCCCTTGGGGAGAGATCTTGTACACTGTGTTCGTTACATTTAAAATAATGGTTATTATGTATCAAAATTAAGGCAGTTAAGTAAATAACAAGGAAAGTTAATAAACATTAAAGTAGGTACTCGTAGATACAATGACCTTATTTCCCTTGCTTTATAAAAATAAAACTCTTTACAATTTATGTAAAGTACCTATTCTTTATGGAAATTGGGTATTCATGCAAAAAGGTGGAAATACCTAACTGAAAGTATTAAATTAACAGTAGGAAGTGGGTACGTTGATTTAGTTAAATGATAATTTGGGGAAAATAGAAAGTCGAATCAATTAAACCATAAAAATGAACATCTTGCGTGTTAATTATGTTCTAAATGATGTTAATTTATTTTAAAACCAAAATTAGGACATTTTATCAATTTTAGTAAATGTTAACGAACTACCTACCTGTATTTACCATACAACTTTTTAAGGACTCTATTTTGTTGAATTATTTAAATTATAAGAGCAACAATCCTCACGCTCACCGCCGACTGATTGTTCAGGTAGCGCTAGTGGTATTCTAAAAGTAGTGTATGAAATTTTGATATGGCGTGGGTGCCGGCTGCCCACGGGCATGAGTAATCCGCAAGTTTGCTGAGTAACACGACGAGTTTCCACGTTATTTTAGACGCGGCCCACGCGCAGCGCCATGGATCCACCACACCTGCGGTCTGAGTCGAGAACACCTGAACGTTATCCAATACTGAATCCATAACATTCGTTTTATAAACGCTCCTTACATCACTACAGATCAAAGCTTTCGTTCAATCGGCCGAGTGGAAAATTACAGGAATATCTTTGCCACTTATCCCTGACTGCATCGCTTTAATCTGGGTTCAGCAGTGACTTGCGATTTATTTGTTTGTTTACCAAGTATTGGTTAAGAACATTGAACAAGAATAACCAACTTCAGGACTTGAAAGTTTTCTTGCAATACATCCTGTGGAGCTTTTTTTATGAACCTTTTAAAAACATAGTTGGCATATATTAATGCACATGAAATACTAAATGCTGCCTTATGAATTAGAAACTAAATTAGGGCAATTAAAATTTTATGATCAACCATTAGTCTCAATCTGAATTTTCATTAGTTGGTTGTCAAAAAGATTATTATGTAGGTAATATTAATTATATTAATATGGAACGTAAGGTTTAATTTTCTTACAAATAAACATTGACGAGTTAACGAGAGGTAACTAATGAATGAACATCTTGCGGACAAGCTTGCATTTGCACCCTCTGGGTGGAGAGATTGTGGATAAGCAAATTCAATAAAAGATCGTAAAAACACCAAAATAAATCAGATCCTGAGATACGCGCAAAGATATAATAAAAATTGACAATTTATATCGTAACATTGAAATAAATGCTGATTTAACTGGCTAATGAACGTTAATTATAGCGTTTTTAATTAAATTTAACAGAAAACCTAGAATCATTAGTCTGGAGACTCACGTCACTGCAAAATAATCGGCTTCAAAGCGGCGCGATCGCGATATGGACAGCTTTGAATGTGTGCCAGCGCAGATTCTCGCGTAAGACATTTTTCAAAGATCATTTCACGCCATAAAATTAATGTCGCCTCTGATAAAACTTGAGGCGAAAATAACGCTCTCAACCGTCTGGTTTGACCTTTAAGTTTTAAGTCATATTCAAATCTAATCATAGTAACAGTCCACCATAGTACCCGATGCAGGATAGATCAGTAAGTACTAAGGTTTGTTCAGAATCATAAATATTAACTGAACAAATGAGTATCTTTTTCATCTAGCACTCTAGATAGTAGAGTCCTAAACGATCTTTAACTAGATAGTGCATAAACACACACGAGGATTTCTTAGAGCATCAAATAGTCTCTTAATCTGGTACCGACTGTTCTAAAAGTCAATGGAGGACGTTCTGGAGGAGTTTTAAGTTCAGCTGCTTTAGAAATAAGGACCTAACTTAAAAATTAAAAAGCGCCCAAATCGATCACGTAAATAAGATGATGTTACTGATTTGTGCAAATAACGAGTGTGGTATATGTTTGTAACATCTCTGATGAACTGATTGTGACTGAATTTTTTTACATGTCAGTCAGTTTTCAATAGTTTATACACATAAAACAACATATAAGTACATTGGGAGTTCGCAGTGCACATATGGTCTCAAGTACACGTTACTTAAAAGGAATCAACATTGACCGAGAAATGGTACGCGACGTTACGTGTCTCGGCATTCCTACTTGTAGTAATGGATAGGATATAACTTAGGCATAATCAGATTTTCTGTGACAAACACAAATCAATATTCAATACGTACCTATTTTAACTTATATTATCTGTGTTCTAACTTAAATACGATAAAATTATAACATCATATCTTTACGTAGGTAATCCACCAAAGGCTTGCTTAATAAATTATTATCAGACAAAACAAACCACCCTTGTTGCCAATACTGTTTTTCCGAACATCATTTTGCCTTATTATGATATTCAAAGAGATGCTATTTTTGTGAAAAATATTAATAGATAGGCAGGTGCGCACAAGTTGGCAGAGTATGCCATGCCTTGATGTGACACGGTACTGGACTAATTGTAAACGTATTAAAGAGCATATTTGTTGACTATTTCTGGCCCAGATGTTGATATCCCTTCGCGAATCTCTTCGATGCAGTTTTCAAATACCGCAATGTTATCCGATCATTGAACCGTGCGACCAAAATGTTGAGAAACTAAAATTAAACGTGTTGTTCAGACATTTCAAGATGTTTGCACTCATGTTTTCGTTTTCAGCTATCTGTTTGTGTTCGATTCGTAATCGGTGACGATATATCTGCAACCACATTATGCAGTCATGAATATAATTTTATAGTTTCATCTTGTTACTATGCCAGCTATAATTTTTAATAAATAACACAGTTCGTTTCACAAATTATATCTTGCTGCCAACAACGTCTCATAATTACCGAAACGAAAAACATATTTTTATTAAATCATATTTATCGTTTAGGTAACGGATTGCAAAACTGCAATAGAGAATAAACATGTATGACAAGGTGACATCATAAATATGAGTGATTTCTCGCGGTATTCTGAGTGGTGGCCGCCAATGCACATCTGTTTATGTTTTGAGATTACGAGCACGCCTTTGTAAGGTAGGTGATGAAGTGATACGCGGCCCTTGCTCATTGCCGAACTACATTTATGGACACAACTTACTTGCCAAAATTATGATTCAAATGTGTTCCTTGTTTTATTTCTGTCCACACTGGCTTGATTTAACATGAATTTAATAATAAACTGTACAATGTATGACAGTGAATAAGTAGTGTAGGTACTTTAACTATCACCAACTTAGGTCTACATCTAGATATTGATTGACTGCTAATTAGGTCGCATTGTCTTTCAGCATAGTATTCTTCTATGCTTAAGGGCATTTCAGGATAATATTAGTACCTACTCGTAACATATGGCTTTCCATGTAACTTTCTTTAGGAAGGAAAGGTCTCGTGTTTCGCTTTGGGCTCGCGTGGCTACTACTCAAGAAGCTTTTCTTAAATTGGTGATCAAGTCTTTTGGGCTATTCATCGCACCTAATTTTGTAAAAATAATAAAAAAGGATTAGGATTGGATGTAAGGTTATCAATCTATACTATAATATTACAAATGCGAAAGTAACTCTGTCTGCCTGTCTTGCTTTCACGCCTAAACCACTGAACCGATTTTGATAAAATCCCGGGAAATGACATAGGATAGTTTTTATCCCGGTTTTTGAAACAGGGACGCGCGCGATAAAGGTTTTCTGTGACAGACAAAATTCAACGCGGGCGAAGCCGCGGGCGGAAAGCTAGTTGGTAAATATTTAGAAAAAGTCACTCTACAGGGTGGAAACGATAAGTGATCTCACTCGATTACTTGTAAACTTTAGAAAAACTGGAAAATTATATCATGGATATTATTATATTGGAAACTTCTAGATTGTATTGACAGACGACCGTTTCGACCTTGATTTAATTTTGTTCATTGACCGTTCATGAGTCAGTATATGGAGTAAGTAGTAGGTAAGTATTCTTTAAAAAAGATCCAGATGAACCCTTGGGTGAATCTCTAGAGAATTTCTGTAACAATAACACGTAACTAGTCAACGTTATTTTATTTTCAATGAAATATGCAAAAGAGTCTATATTGCCAGGTGTGAATTAGAGGTGAGACGCCTCTCCCCCGCGCATAGGTACTTTCCCAAAATAATGTGCCTATTCACCTTAACCATTATTACCTGGTAATGTTTTTAAGATGCAAGAAAATACCTACGTAGGTAACCCGAAGCTTTATAGGTTTTTTCTATTTAATATACCGGAAACATCGTCTTTTTGCTTTAGAATAAAAAGCTCATTTTTGGGTACGTATCAATAAATTCACAAAACAATTGCATCCAAAGCTAACTGACTGTTTGTATCTGATTTTATTTGGATATGGATCTAAATTACTATTTTGAATTTGAATGTGAAAATAGCTGTCCGCAGCAGTTTAACAATAACGAATAGATCATAACTACTATGTATTATAATGTATGGATATTAGTTACACTCCCACGCAAAAAACTACTGAACAGATTTTGACAAAACTTCACAGTATTATTGTTTATAAATCAGAATAACATAATTAAGTATAGGCTAATTTGTAACATAATATTTCGAAAATATTATATTTTAAAAAGGCTTCTATATGTTTTAGATACCTATGCCGTTTTATATAGTACCTAACTGTGAAAGTTACCGCGGAATGCGAAAGCTTGATAAAGAGCTTTCGTTAATGAACTTTAATTCTATTGATTTGGCTACATCATCTATCAGATTAATAGCGCGAGACTTGGCAAGAGTGCTTGCCTATGCCTGTCAAGTGGCTCTCGTAGATCCTTCTGTGGGGGGTGTTACGGTGATGATAGGGTGCTACCTGGGTTTTGGAAGATGGGGGTGGTCGCGAGGGCGGTGGCGAGGGCGGCGGCGCGGCGCCCCCCCACTGGGGCCGTGTGCAACTCGCGCATAGACTACGCTGGCGCGCTGCCCTCGCGCACCATTCGACCTCCGCGCACCGCAGTCTCGGCATCTTCGCCCTGTACTGTAATACGCGTTCGGGAGCTCGACTCTCGTAGCGACTCGACGAACAGGTCCGTGATCTGGTGAAAGTGACGTAGATATTTTGACATAACGTAACACGACGCAACCGGGAGTGAATTTGCGGCTTCTTCCCAATGCGGCCTATTATTAGCGATGCAATACCGCGCTCCAGCGGCGTAACTTTACCTGAACGACCCAAATTAGGCGCGTAAGCGCAGCGCCGCCCAGGCCGCCCGCCCGCCTTCCACACCTACCGGCATTCTTTGCGCGAAACGCACGCATTCGGAGGAAGCCAGCATCGCTAACATTCGTGCTTGTTGAGCAATAAAGTGTCAGTTTGGATGCAATTGAAGTGGTGCAGGCGACTTGGATTTCGGCCAACGAAACATGCGTTAACTAGTTCAAATTCAACAACAATTTCAATGTTTTAACTTGTTACACAGTGATATAAAACGGTGTGATTTTAATAATCAGTGTTAACTATTTTACATTGAACATATTTCAATGGAGATCAGTGTCACGCTGGGACAGTTGAAATTTTGAATTGTTCGAGATTGTTTCTTCGCGATGCAGTGCCAAATTACAAGTCGCCCTCGCCGCCGTAACCTCGATTTGATCGGTGTAGTAGTCGGTAACTGTGTTTGAACTGGTGATGTTTTGTTACAGGATAAGTTAAGCGAGCACAATGCCTTTCAAACCAGCAGACAACCCCAAGTGTCCGAAATGCGGCAAGTCCGTATACGCAGCCGAGGAGAGAGTAGCCGGTGGACTGAAGTGGCACAAGATGTGCTTCAAGTGCGGTAAGTTTTATAATTGTATATTAGATAGAACATTAAATTAATTAAACAGACTCCTAATTACCTCACCAACAGCAAAATCCACAACACCTAATAGCTGATAATGATATAATTCCTGGAAAAGCTTTGTACTGAACTGTAAATGGAAGGATAATTTGTGTTGGAAAAATTTGGCGTTATTTTGGCAGTTTTGGAATTGCGAATATTACATGCTTAAATGTAAACTAAGTAGGTAGGTATTCAGGATAATCTAAAAATAACTTTATGTACTTAGGAATAGGATAGATGCTAGGTAGTTGCTACAAATTCTAAGTGTCAACATCCGATGCCGATGCCAGTAAAATAAGGGAATTATGAAGTAAAAAGTTGTAATAAGTAGGTACCTAGACTATTTCGTGAGATGGGTTTCTACGCTCATAAAATATCATATAGGCTATCAATAACTGACAAGGTTAAACAAAAACCTCTTCTTAACTTAGGAGATGATCGATGGCCAACATAAGTTTCATAAAAAAGTTCCAAAAATGTGAAAAAATTATTCTACTTAGTTATGTCTCCTACTTATTAATTTTTGTATTGTTTGCGTATTCAGGACTGTGCCAGAAGTTGCTGGACTCCACCAACTGCTCAGAACACGAAGGTGAACTGTTCTGCAAAGTATGCCACGCGCGCAAGTTCGGTCCCAAGGGCTACGGCTTCGGCGGTGGCGCTGGCTGCCTTTCCATGGACGCTGGTGAACACCTGAAGGCTGAAGATGCGTAAGTAACAGCCCTCTCAGATCTCCCGCCGCCCGCGCCACTGAGGGTCTTTCCTTATCTAAGGTCGCATCGACGACCGGCCTCTGGGCCCGTGCGTAACATTATTAACCGCGTGTATATAAAAACTCATACAAAAGTAGAAAGCGCGCGCTCGGCTGTACATTACGCGCCGCCTGACACGTGCATGATCAGTCTCCGTTTATGTCGCAACAGGAATTGAGCGCGAGCAGCCATCCAGCAGAGCTAGCGGGTCGCCGACACACATCTCGGCCAACCAGCGGTGCCTCGCGAACGCACGCCATACTGTACTTTAATTACTTTAGTTAGGGTTATTTATTCGCTATTGCTTAATTTATTTTGTTTATCGGAACAATATTTATAATTTATACAAAATCCAATAAAAGAGTCGACTACCAACCCTGAGTTAGTTATGTTATCGAGTCGGAGCGCGGTCGAGGCGGCGTGGGTCCCTCGTGGCGCCTGACGCACGCCGACTCGAGCGCGCTCCTGCCCCGACCAACCCCTCCCTTACGACCGGGGCGACCCGAAAACAACGGAGCAACGGTGAGAATACAATCTGTTAAGCCTTAGCACGGCTTATGGCAACGCTCCAGACGCACCTAGAAGGCATGCGCTCAACTACCTCCTGTCTAATAACTTTCTACGCCACTGACTCTAAACTAACAACGCTAACGCTTCTTCTTAGCTTTAACCGTTAGTCCTTAAATGTGATGGGATAAGGAAAGCGCCCTCTATGTCCATACCTGTAGTGTTATAGCGAGGCCGGTGCGGAGCGGGCGGACGGGAGCCCTTACCTTCTCCCATTACGGCGGAGGTGCGCCGCCGGCACGCTTCGCCGTTGTTAGAATAGCGGCAGTCGGAGTGCTCCGCTGCCTGAGAGGCTTCTAACTATTCTTCTGTCAACGTTGCTGGACTGGCAACTGGTCGAGCTACGACTCACACTAGCTATATGTGCAGGGGTGTAAGGACAAACGGAGCGTGCCTGGAACCGCGTGTCATCGCGAAGGCTCCACCCGGCGAAGGATGCCCGCGTTGCGGCGGTTACGTCTACGCCGCCGAGCAAATGTTGGCTCGCGGAAAGGTAATCTTGCAACTATTGTTTTTATCTATCTACTCACCTACACATTTGCTTTATCCCATACTTGATCTCTTCTGGGTTATTGGTTGTAGATTTTAATAAAATAACATGAATTTCTAATGACAGGGAAAAACACTAGGTTTTAACGTAAAATTCTTGTGCTCTAGGGCTATCACAGGCGATGCTTCAAATGCTTAAATTGCAACAGGACCTTAGATTCTACAATGCATTGTGATGGACCAGATAGGGAGATTTACTGTCGAGGTATCTAGATATTATTCCCCCAGAGATTGAGTTCCATCGACGATGTTTGTGCAATAACATCACTATCACTGTGATAACTGCCTGCACCTGTAGGTTAACCAGTTACCGACTCTATTCGCAAGTCCTTGCATGCTCAACACACCCTCATTGTTGCCTTATGTCCAGGCGTGGCACAGGGAGTGTTACAAGTGCGGCGACTGCCACAAACGGCTGGACTCTACGAACTGTTGCGAAGGCCCTGACAAAGACATTTACTGCAAAGGTTCGTTTTTTCTTCCTTATTGTATTTAATTAACAAAGCTTGGATGTTCCAACTGATTCCAAGCTGATACAATGTGTGATTTACATTTTCATTACAAAGTTTGCACCTGTTTGTTTTGTGATATTAATTCTGTGTTTTTTCCTATAGTATGTTATGGGAAGAAGTTTGGCCCCAAGGGTTATGGTTACGGCAAGGGAGCCGGTGTCCTTCAAAGTGACCCTTACGCCAATGGGTAAGAAGAGATGTTAGCTGTAAAATATTCCATTTACTCATCTGGCGAGGGCACAGCTATAATGTAAACGAAATGCACTTCTAAACTTATATCCAAAACAAATAAACGCTGTGTACTCATTAGATGTAAATATTAATGCTTATTTGCTTTTGCTGTAGGATGCTACGCACAAAGATTTGGTCCTAGGGGTATTGGACATGGGGGTATGTCATCCCTGGGTCTTATGTGTGATATAAAGGACATGGAGTGGCAAAGGTATATAAATGGTGTTACACTAAGTCCCTACATGGATGCAGTCTATAGGACTGCAGGTGTTCACAATTAACCTATCATCTAACCTTATTATTTGCTTATAGATGCTTTAGCAAACAGTTTTCGTATTTTTTGACCTGTATTATTTTTTCTACGTTTCATAATAACCCTCATAACTAAACCCACACATTTTATTTTAAATATTTGATAACATGTTACGTGTAGAAGTTCTCAAGTTACACGACAGGTTCAGGTTATTTCCATCGCATAGTCACTTTCATAAAAACAGCTTATAATACAAACAAGAGATGGCAACATGCCAATGTTAAAATAGAACGCGCCTCGCTCTCGGATGAACTAATTTTAATATCGGCGAGACGAGCCACCATGCGAGTTTCGAGTTTACGACATGTTATGTTATCTGCGATTAATCCAGGATAATCTCTGTATTAAGTAATGGGTCACGAAACCTCGCAACTTCCTGCTGTTAACTTTCAGTAAACAACCACACTACCTACAGTTAAACTGAGTGGGCGCTTAATCTTTTTTGTAAACACTAATTTCATGAAACTTATTATGGCTCACGAGCCGAATTATGTATGTGACTGGATTTTTTCACTTCAAGAAAGAAATATTTGAACACAAAACTCTACTTTTCGAGAATATCATTCATCACACATTTTAATCCGCACGATTATCCATGAAAATGAAATTTGAAAGAGTTCAAATAGTAAAAATAATAACGAGACGTTTGTTTGTTGGGAACTCACGAATATTATTTATGGGTAATGGTGTTTTATCGTATTTCTTGACTAACCCTTCACAGCCTTTTACAAAAAATATCAGCTTAAAAACGTTATCAATTTGTCGTGCAGTGATCAAGCTCCTAAGACCACACTGATCGACACCGCGTCTATCATGGCTCCCCCCGGCAAGGGTTGCCCGCGGTGCGGCGGTGTTGTGTTCGCCGCTGAACAGGTGTTGGCCAAGGGTCGCGAGTGGCATCGCAAGTGCTTCAAGTGTCGCGACTGTACTAAGACACTGGACTCCATCATCGCTTGCGACGGACCCAACGGCGAGGTCTACTGCAAGACCTGCTACGGCAAGAAGTGGGGACCCCACGGCTACGGTTTTGCTTGTGGCTCAGGATTCCTTCAGACCGATGGCTTGACGTGAGTTCTTTACTATATTTGGTAATTTATAACAACGAAAGCAGATACGCGGTTAATCGCGATGAGCGCAAAATATTCCGAGTTCGATTCCCAGTCGAGATAAACTCAAAAGAAATGGGTTATTTTTATTAAAGGCTTATGAATTTCAGTCCGGGCGGGAACATGTTTTGAGAAAGAAATTATTAAAATTATTGACAGATTAAAATCAGCCATATCGTTAAAATGAATAAAGTTAATTTTGTTTGTGCCGTGGTTAAAATTTTAAATGTTTTTGTTTTAGCGAGGACGAGATCTCGGCCAGCCGTCCCTTCTATAACCCAGACACAACTTCCATCAAGGCGCCTAAGGGACAGGGCTGCCCACGTTGCGGAGGCATGGTCTTCGCTGCCGAACAACAACTGGCAAAGGGAACGGTAAGTTATTATAATGATTAAATTTTATACAACTTTAATAGGTACGATAAAGTAGAAAAATTGCAGTAAAACAAAAAAACAACCTGATTAAATAAACTGGAAAGTCTGTGTGTAGGTACCTACGATGATATCCCTATGATTATGCTATCCTCTAATACGTAAGCTTTACGTTGGTTAGTTTCCACCAGGAAACGCGGGGTTCGGAGGAAACAGAATGATTAAGATTGAAGATTGTCCAAGTACAACGTATTAGTTAAACTGGCAGAGAATGCCTTATGGCATTAAGTTCGCCCTTTGTCGTAACAATTTAGGCACTAAACAATCAATAAATAGTTTAGGTAGGTACTTACCATGAACTGTTTTCTTCTCAGATGTGGCACAAGAAGTGCTTCAACTGCGCGGAATGCCACCGGCCGCTGGACTCGATGCTGGCGTGCGACGGGCCCGACAAGGAGATCCACTGCCGCGCTTGCTACGCCAAGCTCTTCGGGCCCAAGGGCTTCGGCTTCGGCCACGCCCCCACCCTCGTCTCATGCGACGCCGAGCCCTCTGTTACATAGTGAGTATCGTTGTTTTTAAATAAGTATAAACACACGGAATATGTACTAGTATGGTAAAACTTGGTTTAAAAAAATTATGGGTACCTACCTAAATCTCGTTATGCAACAAGTTTGGTACTGGGATACAAACTTTTAATGCTCTTTGTAAATTAAATAATGACGCCATTTCCTTTTTTGATGTAGTAAAAATATTTATAGTCCAGTCAATAAAGCATTATAGATGGAAAACTGTAGAACACAATTTCTGACCTCAGGACTTTATTTAGACTAGTTAGGAGGTGATCATAGCAAAAGTCCCCGCCCTTAGCCCTTGAGCCGGCGGGGAGAGGGGGGTTTAAAGGTGCCACTTTTCGGTTTTTCGCTTAATCCTCGGAAACTATGCGTCCTAGTGACATGACTACTTTGAACCAAAACAAGCATATTCAATTTGCTACAGGTGAGATCGACAAGTTTTTCTATAAATTGTATAGTTTTCGCGGCATCGCTCTAGAAGGTCTGTAATATTGGAAATTTTATTTTAGTCTTACATGTTCCCATCAGGAGAAAATCGACTAAATCAACATTGAGCAATCATTCTAGACATGCGGGAGCATGTTAAGCCTAGTTCCAGCGAGGGGACTACACCGTGTGTATATTTAGACGAATCACTTTGAGCCACTTTTGACTCCTCATCACTCAAAAACTACTGTGCATTAACACTTCAAATTTGGCTCATGTGTTGAGACTTGCAAGATATACATCAGTTTCAAATTTCATAAATATGCCTCAAACGGTTCTTTAGATATTGACGTCCAAAAATCTACATGTCTGACCTATAGACCAAATTCTAACCACTTCCAGATGACCTCGAAGGTTCAAATTTGGCATCCAGAAAGGTAGTTATGTAAATACAAAGGAACAAATAAAAAACCAGTAAATTTTAACATTTCACATGTGATAGATAGATTTTAGTGCTCTAAATATCGATTTTTGAACGTCAATACCTAAATAACCGTTTGAGGTATATTTATGAAATTTGAAGCTGATGTATATCTTGCAAGTCTCAATACATGAGCCAAATTTGAAGTGTTAATGCACAGCAGTTTTTGAATGATGAGGAGTCAAAAGTGGCTCTAATTGGTTCGTCTAAATATACGCACGGTGCAGTCCCCTCCATGGAAATAGACTTAACATGCTCCCGCATGTCCATAGTGTTTGCTCAATGTTGATTTAGTCGATTTTCTCCTGAAAGGAATATGTAAGACAACAATAAATTTTCCAATTTTAGAGACCTTCTAGAGCAGATGGCGCAAAAACTATACAAGATATAGAAAAACTTGACGGTCTCACCTGTAGCAAATTGAATAAGCTTTTTTTGGTTCATAGTAGTCATGTCACTAGGACGCATAGTTTCCGAGGATTAAGCGAAAAACCGAAAAGTGGTACCTTTAAACCCCCCTCTCCCCGCCGGCTCAAGGGCTAAGGCCGGGGACTTTTGCTATGTTCACCACCTAACTAGGCTGATTAAAGTCCCGAGGTCAGAAATTGTGTTCCACGGATTTCTCTCTACACCGTCGTTAAGGCATTCATTGACTGGACTATTAATGTCAGGAAAATTAAGAGATTTAAGACAAACACTGTTGCTATTGATTGTTTATCCTTTTTTGGTAGATACCTAGGTACCACCTACCTATGAGAAATATGAATTTTCTAAGTAAAAACAATCCACAAGTTGCTTACTTATTGAATAAAAAGAATAGTAGTGAAAATAACAAATTAATATTCTTTTGCAGCACTGAACAGTTACCATTCACGGGACAGAAGGCTGCTAAGGGTCAAGGCTGCCCACGCTGTGGTTTCCCAGTCTATGCCGCTGAACAGATGCACTCCAAGAATGGCACATGGCACAGAAGGTGCTTTTCATGTGCGGACTGCCATAGATCTCTTGTAAGTTTACATTGTTATATTAAAAAAAGGTATAGGTACATAGCTGTTCTTCGAAATAAAACACAATATTCATATTTACACTTAAAATATATTCTTCTCTTATTAAATTTGGTTAGTTTTTAAGTAGTGACGATCATCTTCCTCTTCCTTGACAAGATGAGTGTTTAAAAATTCTTCAACAGAATCAGTATTCCATTTTTCAATTGCTACTGTATCTTTAACAATACCATCCTTGTCCAGAAGTTTTATGATAGGGTCTAGGCCACGTACGTACTTAATTTGAAGGTTAGGGAACTTAGCGGGTCTGTCACTTTTCACAAACGCCTGAATCTGGGGATAGGCAGGAAACTTGCAAGTACACACTTCTAGAATGGCACGGGCATACTTTTTCTCTTTCGGAGCATTATCGTCATTATGGCAGCATTCCTTGCAGTGGACTACCAAGTCATCCAAGCTAAAATCCTTTAGTTGATCACAGGATGAGCACAGTAAATTGGCTTTAATAAATCCGAGAGAAGCACAGTCTTCAGATGTGAACTCTGCTGAAACTGTGTATGCAGATAGAAGTACTATCGATATAAAAGCTGAAAATGTAAACATTTTCCTAGATTTCTTGTAATTGTAGTGGAAATTAATTAATTACCGCTACGTAAGTAAATCAGTCTGGCTGGATCACAGATATGGATTAGGGCTGGATTGCTGGAATGACATTAACTGACATTGACAATGACATGAAATCAAATGACATATCATATTGACAGTTGACGTTTATCAACTGGTTTATTTGAACGTTTCAACAACAGTAAAAAAAATTGATCATACCGGTACCATCGAGTTTTATGTATTAATGGAGAAGACTTACAAAGAATACCTACATGAGTAACTTGCAAAATGTGGGAAAGTTTCCACCAGACCTTAGAAGATTTGTGATTATTAAAGTTTGTAGAAGTTCGCACGGAAAAAGAGGATTTTTACTAACCACAGTCTTATCATTGTTCCAGGATTCCACAAACTTGAATGACGGACCCAATGGTGAAATCTACTGCCGAGGCTGCTACGGCAGGAACTTCGGGCCCAAGGGTGTAGGTTTTGGAATGGGCGCAGGCACATTGACGATGGCGTAAATAATTTACTATAAAGCTGGACTTTGTAGGAATTAAGTGTGAACGGTAGCTTGAAAGGAATTTAATCTATTTTAACAGTGCTACCTGTCTTTTGATCATACCATTGATTAAACTGGATTTAATAATGGTTGATACTATCCAATGAGACTAATAAGTAATAGATTTTAATTAAATACAATTGTGTAAGTGCAGATATTTTATGGAATGAAGTTATAAATTAAAGGTTACATTCCTTTCATATATGTACAAATTGTGATGAATGTGTCTGAGCCCTTAGTTTATATATTCGTCATAAAATATTAGTTTTGTAAGATAAATAGACTTAAAGTAGGAACGTAAGTAATTTAAACAAAATACACAAGAAAATATTTAAAAAGTAAAAAAAAATCGAACAATTCTAAAAGTAAACAACGGCATTGTGACTACCTTCCAACTTCACGCACGTGAGATGGAGGTAGAACAACTATCCTGTAAACGCGGACAAGATTGCCACTGATGCAATCGTTTCGACCGACCAGGTCTTTTTTTAAAGATCTGAAGTGTCTATACATATTTTTATACACCAAAGAATTTTGTATATAATTTTGTCATAATATTTCTTCGGCACGATAAGCTGTGCTAAAGTAATTCCTAACTTTAATATGCTTGAAGCTTTTGCTATGTAACATGCACGTAAAGTAAATTTTTATAATTAAACAATAAGACAGCTTATAGCATATGACAATTTAATGGACGAAAATTGTATATTTTATCATTTTTATTTAATAAATTTATAATTTGTAGAATAATCGTTTTATTTCACCTGGCCATACATAGGTGCAGTACTCGTACTGACCTCGTACCTACAAGATTTAAAGAAAAACTACCCATTTAAAGAAGAACGGTCACGCCCCATACAAAAAAAACCCAGACCCGACAGAAACGAGACATACCTCAGTTTTTTTGTCATGTCTTAATTAGTTAAATTATATATTTTTTATATTCGAAATCTATGTATAACACCAAAATATTACCCTTTGTTTTTGTTTTGGCGTTATACAAAAACTAATACAAAATGCTTATTTATCACCAAAATTGGTAAATGTATGTACCTAAATGTCTATTACAGCTGCTATGGAATGTATCTAGGTGACCTGGAGATACAACCGGATTATACAGGGTGGTTATACATATGGAACGATAAGTGATCTCACTCGATTATTTCTAAACTATACAAGATATCGAAAAACTAGTTACTGATTCTGAAAGTGCTTCACGAGCTCTTTCAAATGGTACCAATAATAGGGTACAGATTATGGAAGCTGGTAACATTGAATTTTTGGATTTTGTAACTTATTATTTTTTCCACCCTGTATAATCCGGCTGTATCTCCAGGTCACCTAGATACATTCCATAGCAGCTGTAATAGACATTTAGGTACATACATTTACCAATTTTGGTGATAAATAGGCATTTTGTATTAGTTTTTGTATAACGTCTAAACAAAAACAAAGGGTAATATTTTGGTGTTATACATAGATTTCGAATATAAAAAATATATAATTTAACTAATTAAGACATGACAAAAAAATTGAGGTATGTCTCGTTTCTGTCGGGCCTGGGTCACAGATGACCGTTCTTCTTTCTTATTTTATTAATACAAAAAATAAAACATAACAATAAAAACACAATTATGCAAATAAAATATCACTGGAATAATGGCATTAAATTGAAATTGTGATGAACGAATTAAATTATAGTTACCATATCGAATTCTAACCGTTGTGTTCTAAAGACAGTGAGCGAAAAGGGACACAGCTAATTTGTAGAGTTCGCTCAATTTAAGGCCTCTACACACCAATTTCGCCGACAGCTTTATTTTAAAAGAATTGCCGAACAAGTCGATAATGACGTCGACTCATGTCAGCAGGTTTGGTGTGGAGACTGCATTATATTTAAAAAAATGCAATTGAATTGAGTATTGCATGTAGCGAATAGAACAAATTGGCTGCGGCTATGTTCGAGAAATTAATTAGATTGTTACATGAAGAATTTGTTTTGAAAACAAAACACATTGCAAAAATAATTAGATTCTAGATTCATTAGATACAATTTCAGTTATTTTAAAGTGACAGTTTTAAACTGTTTTAAAATAATACCCGTATGTAATACAATTAATGTTAAAACTAGCTGTAGTTTCAAAATAACTAAAAATAATGAAACAAAACATCTTACTCACTATTTAAAAATACCTACATGTTTTCAAAACATGATCATGCAAATAAGCTAAAAAATAAAATTCAAAGCCGGCAAGAGTACTTACTACAAGGCGGAACACGCGCGTGATATGAATAAAAACCACAAACTTATATTTAAAACACTTTGGAAACAACATGGAAAACACGCTATCACAATAAATAAAACAGTTATTTGTTGGGCTAGAAAGGGTTGCTACTTGCTGCCTTGAGTCTATCGGAAATCAAAACTTTAATAATTAATTATAGTTTCTCTTCAAAACGATAGATTAAGGCCACACATATGTATTTCGGACATTATACATGTCAATAAGGTATTACTCGTAAAGTGTGAATCAAAACTCAACCACTAGAAATAGTTACTTAGTTTCAATACGTATATTCGAAATAGTAAATATGTAAAAAAATATACCTATATTAGAATAGACACTATCATTAAAGATGTATTGCTAACTTGGAGTTTTATATTTAAAAAATACAACCCAAAAATAATAGGGTTAAAACACCCTGGGCAGACAGACATGATAACAATATCAAATTTTGAAGTTTTACAATCCAGATTTCAAAGATTTACTTTTACGGAAAAGACCTTTTCTTGTTGACAGTAACTTGGCATGGTTACAACCTAGAATTTAAATGACAGATAAAAAACAATTTTGAGGCGGATTGAACTATAAAATTAGGCGCATTTAATTATTTTTAAGTAGTTTTATCACTTATTTATTGCTGAAGTATAACTCACTCTGACATTACCTTAGATGTAGAATATCGATTATTATTTTTTCTTGACAACCAAACGAGGGCCTTTTGTGTTCTTTTTACCGTCATTGGAGGTACTAGGTTCCTGGAAGCCGTATTTGTTCTTGAGCCGCTCTCGTATGAGCAGTCCTTTGATCAGTCGCCTCCAGTTTCCATACACTCTCGCTTCTGTTTTCTCCTGTTCCTTACGTTCTAAGTCTTCTTGGTCCTGTAAATAAAATGATTTTACTGTGAAAACAGTGCACCCAAAATATTAGAATTCCTCAAGTGCAAGAATCAAGCAAGGTGATCCGTCTGCTCGTTTGCCTCCTGTCACATAAAAAAAAATAAGTTTTTTAATTAATAGGCACACATACGAGAATAGTCATTAGAGTAGAAATTGGAGAGATAAAATACCTTATATTCCAACTTGAACACTGGTCAGGCTTTAGCTTATAACTATAACTTCTTCTTTTCGTGTCGACAACAAACCTACACAGCGCCAGCCCAAAACTCCGCCACAAGAGTGGCGTTGTCAGTAGCACTCATATTTGATGAGTGAGTGAGGAAGATTTCTTCCTGAGTGCAGTTGCTTGGGCACTCAGGGCACGACATCAGGTGCTTCATCGACTGGGGAACAAAACCGCACCTGCACTCCATGTTTAAGCCATCCAAGAATCCCCACCTGACCAGATTGTCCTTGCTACGATAACTGATTGGAATAGTGAGTACGAGAGGTGGTAATGGTCCGAACTTTAACTTTCAATAGTTGGTTATTTTAGCGGCGAAGTTGTAGAGCCAGGAGATACAGGAGTTGCGGTGGTGTCATTCCTAGCCAACTCACCGCGCCGCCGCGTTGCTGTCAAATTCTATAGAAAAACAAGTACACCCGACACTTCTCCGCTCGATCCATTCCATTTCCACCGAAGCGGAGCGGAGTGGAGATGGTAATGGAATCTGATTTATTAATCAAAAAAATTATCTGCTCAGCTCAGCACGGCTCCGCCTTGGTGGAAACCGGGCCTTAAAACGAAAGATGATAGGGGCAAGGGCTAGTATTGTATCGTATCCTTAAGCTTGGTTGCTTTGCATGGAAGGGAAATCGATAGTATACCTAGACCTACCTACTTTGAAATACAATACAATATTAAAGTTGTAGCTAGTTCTAAGGCAGCCATCTATCCCCCAGAACTCCTGAAACTTCACTAGGTGAATTTTTAACGGACACGCTGTAGATCCTGGCCACCTATAAGACCTATAAAGCCAGTTATGTAGATGCGTGGGAACTAGGCGGGCGATATGGCGCAGTTAAACTATGCGGGAGATTGATCGAGACACGCATTTCAGTTATACAGGGTGTTACTTTGCATTCTTGCCATATTTACAGAGGTTACTATATTACTGATACTGAACACAAATCCGTAAAAAAATATTGCCCGAAAATTTTTTTTTTAATCTTGATTATTTTATTTTATCGACAATCTGTTAAACACACCACTAATTTTATCGTAACGCATGCACATCACTTGTTGGTGATGGCGATGGAGACTTTTTTACTTTTTATTGTATTTTTAAATATCTATTGCAATCTATTGTCTTTAAAATGTGTTTTTGACACTTGTAAAAAACTGAGAAATCCATCAATCACGTTATAAATAATACAAAAATGTCTGAAGCGTATTCAAACAACGAATAATTTAATCAAAATGGTGCTTGGAGTGTCTGCAAGACGTCTTAGACGAAATGCTTGATGACGTACCCTTAGCGTTACACCAAATGTTCTACTACCAGCAGGATGGTGCTCCCCCACAATAAGGACGTCAAGTGCGCGAATAATACGTTTGGTGAACAGTGGATTGGACGAGGGGTCCAGTAGCTTGGCCACCACGATCCTCGGACCTGACACCAATGGATTTTCGGAGTGACTTGAAACGACTGGTATGCGCAGAAGAGATAAACAGTGTTAAACGCGTTACATGAAAGGATTGTTTTAGTGAAACTGTGAGACAAAACGTTTATGTGTTGCGAAAACTAAAGCGAAAAACCTACGCTTCGCAGTGCTAGACTGTGCCTTTATCAGATGATCAGGATCACGGAGGCCACTTTGAACACTTGCTTCGCGGTATGTAAACTTTGTAAGTAGGAACTTTTTAATAAATTAATTAATTGTGAATAAGGTGATTTCATTTCATACTTAATTTATTAATTTGTAAAAATAGGGTACAATGTTATAAATTAATTAAAACCCTAATAATTATTACGTATTTTTGACGGTCCTAAGCCCGTAAAGTAGAAAGGGAAATCTGAAATCAACTGAAGAGTATTTTAAAATAATTATTATGACTGGATAAAAAGGCTGGTACCCAGAGCCATAAATCAACAGATTATTAAGAACTAGGCCACGCCCACTAGGTTTATTCCACTTGCACCTGTAGAACGTGCGAGACAAAATTGGTTTATTCCAATTTGTACTGAAAAACCAAATTTACTAAATTCTTAGTGTACTTTCTTTATGGGAGTCTCTTGTTTATCTTAAATAATAGGTATTGTTCCCTACTTTTATCTCTGTGAATATGGCAAGAATGCAAAGTAACACGGTGTATTAGCCCATACTTCGGTGTGCGTAAAATAATAAAAGATATACATTATGTATATCTAATACATACCGCGACCCAGGCCTCTTGGATGAGGTCACCGAACTCCTCGCAGACCACGAACCCGTCGTACACGGGGTGCGACCAGCCGCCGTTGAAGTCGAAGCCGGTCATCGCGGGCGCGCAGTCGATGTTCAGCTTCTTGGCTATTCTGTTCAGACCGGGCACTGTGAAATATAAAGCATTTCTATACTGAAAATATCATAGGTTCATTGAGAATGTAACGCCCGTATTCACAAACGATGCTTGCTTAAGTGAAGTAGCAAATCGAACGCACAGCGTTGAATGGTTCGTGAGCCACCCTGTGCGTTTACGCGCTCTGTGAGACCTCATAGTAATGTTTGTGAATACGGGCGTAAGTAGTAAATCTGCCGATTTTTTACTTAGGCTGGGTTGCAAAAACGTCAGAAATCTGTCAAACTCCATACAAAACACACCGGTTATCGTTACTTACTGTTAAAGTTAGGTGGTGCAACTCAGCCTTACAATCATCAATCAAATAAAAAAGACAATTATTTTATTTGACGTCACACTTGCAAATGCAAACAAGAGAAGAAAATTATTAATATTTAATAAGCATTTTTATATGCGTCCTTTTCAGGTAAGATAAATCACACAAAAAGTTTCTTAACTTGGAATAAATGGAAACCAGAAATTCTGTGATTTTATCTCAGATAATTTTTATTAAAGTTTACGACTGGTTCGTTCATTTTATCCAAAAGACGTCTTAGCCATTGCACTAAACTATCCAAAGAATTTCCATAACGGGCGGTCCTGCACTGCCTGCATCCAGGTGCTTCCCTAACTTTCACCAGATCGTCAATCTACCGATATTGGTTTATGACTACAAAAAGGCTAAGAAACCTTCCTGACTATAGGTTTCTTGTTTTGAGACGTCAAACATCAGTGAGACTTCAGATTTGTATGCTCTGTCAAGTCAAAATATATCAGTCACCCCTTCCGTACAGAGGCCCTAGTGTGAGTTTATAACATTAAATGTATGATGGATTGTACAGCGCCCCTAGCGGGAAACGTTCAAAAACTACAATTTTCATACATTTTTTAAACGCGTTCACTAGTGAAGACGTTTGATGTAAACTCACACTCAGCCCACTGCTCCCATATCTTAGGCACTGGACTGAGTTAAGCGCTAGAACTACAGCTGGAATAAAACAACGATTGCAATACTCACATTTGATATGAACAGTTCCTTTCGGCAGCATACACGCCTTGAACAACTCGACGTTGCCGTAAGCGTTGCGCGGTACTATCCCGCCCTCGGCGGTCGGAGGCTCGTAATCTTGCACTTGCCACGGCCCGAACACTTCGAGAGGTTTGTCCGTTATGAGCTTGTTGGATAGCTGCAACAAAAAGTCCTCATCAAATCACTACAGGATCAGTCACTGTCATCCGCTTTGCACTGGAGAATATTGGATCCTTAACTTTGAACTTCTGATTGTAATTAATTTCGTTGCGGGTCCATCGACAATTTAAATATCCCCGGGACAAACTTGACCCTCATTGGCGGACAACCTATAGTAGGAGTTGCAGCGATGCAAAGGAGAGGTAGGAATAACTCTGGAAAATACAGAAACAAATGAAGGTTTATGCTTACACTCCACACGCTGTCTGGCGGGTTGGGAAGGCCTGATGTTGGCATACATACTTCTTTCTCAATCGTCTCTTGCGATATCCACGGGAAAAGTGGGGGTGGTCCTATTTTACTAGCTCATCATCATCATTTTTTAGCCACAGGACGTCCACTGCTGAACATAGGCCTCCCAAATGATTTCCACAATGGCATCCAGCGCCTTCCCGTTATCTTCATGAGGTCGTCGGTCCATCTTGTGGGTGGACGTCCTACGCTGCGCTTTCCGGTACGAGGCCTCCACTCCAGAACCTACTAGCTAATTACTAATTATTTATAGTCCTCTCTGACATCACAATCTTACCTTATCCCACTTCGGGCGTGCCTTCACAACCTTATAAGGCTCTTCCCCCAACCGCACCACTTTGGCTTCCTTCAGCCACGTGTCACGTGACCGGCACGTGTAGACACACTCGCGAGCGTACACCGGCTCGCCGCGTACGAAGCCTAGAGTAGCCGCATCGGGCGGGTAGATCGCTTCGAACTTTAATAGGTGACGCTTAAGCGCGTAAAGGGGATGGTTTTTGTACCTGGAAATTGGGAAAAAAAATTAAATGAAGTAAGTACTTTACAGACGACAATAGCAAGCTACGCTGTGGAATCTTATTTAAAGGTCGTTTCATCCACGAAGACGCGCACGCGCCCCACCACTTTTTGGTTGAAGGAAGCGCGGGGTGCGGGGAGTTTGATTCGAGCAATCCGAGCGTCATTATTGTAGTGTGCGTGTGCACTCATGGGTACTGTCATGTCTATGGATGACGTCTCCATAGAAACACATTGTTTTCGCCCCACCACTTTTTGGGCGTTTCCCTCGCCCAAAAAGTGGTGGGGCGCGTCTTCGTGGATGAAACAATCTTACCTAGTTGTACAATCTCATGTGCAACAAAAATGCATAATCTGATAATGTCAACTGTAAAAGTCTAATCTTCTTTACCTTCCTGTCAAAGGCACAATTCACCCCTACTAAAAGTGTGCGGACTCAATCACATACCCCGTGGTCCCAGTGGCGGCGTAGCATGGGTTGGCACCCGGGGCGATCATCCCCCCCCCCCCCCATCACAAGTCTTAAGGCACCCCCTGGTACCCCCAGGATTTTGGGGTTACCTACCGATTCGAAGATTGAAAGACAATCGCACCCCCCACCCCCCCGTATCATGACATAGACCACAGATTTGCCATGCAGATGTGCCAGTGAGTACTAATCTGCGCGAATTGTGTCAACCCCTGATGGCGGTCCGCCCCGGGTGCCAAGCATCATGCCGTTGTATGTGCCCCTACTCCAAACTCAACTCTTAAAAGTTTGTGGTAAAGCGCTTATACCCGTTTTCATCATCAATCTCTAATTTTTAAGTGACCCCTGTGGTAACATATAACAGGAATTTTGTTTACATAGGGGTCACTTAAAAATTAGGGATTGATGGTGGCATTAGCAAATAAGGATGGGCACACACTCCTAGGCTACTCCCGAATGTAAATCTACAATATTTAAAGAGAACCACTCACTCTGCAATGCTCTTAGGCAACGGCGCTTCCAGCTGCATCCTATCCAATTGTTCATTCTCTTCCCTATCACGTGGGTTAGAAGGTGCTAGCCAAGGTTTGACTGCTTTGTCCCACCATAGTGGTTCGGCGCGCTGCTTCCTCGTGACTGTGTTCCAATGCGGCACGTAGCGCCTGGTCAGGTCCTTCAGGTAATTGTTGTTGTCCCAGCCTACTACGTAACACACTGGGTGGCTCGCACCGGTCTGGGGAGAAATTGATTTGGGAATTGTTCAGGTTTTGCATTTTATTCGTAATCTATACAACATGAGTTCACTAGATTTCGCGATCTTGCCCCTTGCCTAAGGCGACTTTTTGTAGCGATTCTGTCGCGTGTTTGCATCGGTATAGTCGCAATGCGGTCGCTAGCTGTGTGCCCTCGCCCACATAAACGCGCTTCTGTTGCGATGTAAACGCAATACTGTCGCGTTTCTGTTGCGATGAAAACGCGATTCAGTAACCGTCCCAGGGAGGACCTCCGGAGGGAGGAGGGCCTCCGTTCTCTCCCCGATGTCGTCCGACACGGTCGCGCGTTTGCATCGATACAGTCGCGCTGCTGTAGCGCGTTGGTATCGCTTCTGTAGTGCGTTGCATATGCGACTAACGCGCGCTTCTGTCGCGATGCAAACGCAATACTGTCGCGTTTCTGTTGCGATGAAAACGCGATTCTGTAACCGTCCCAGGGAGGATCTCCGGAGGGAGGAGGGCCTCCGTTCTCTCCCCGATGTCGTCCGACACGGTCGCGCGTTTGCATCGATACAGTCGCGCTGCTGTAGCACGTTGGTATCGCTTCTGTAGTGCGTTGCAAATGCGACTAACGCGCGTTAGTAGCGATGCTGTCGTTCGTTTACGAAACGTGCGACAGCATCACTATAAAAAATCGCCGTGGGCGAGGGCCCAACACTCGCTCAACTGAACTGTATTGCACGCCGAATACTTTACTTTAGTGCGACTTTGACATTCATGTAAGCGATCTAGCGCTGCACGTTTAAGTTTGGTTAGACGACGGAGCGGAGTTTAGTTTTAATTATTTCCAAAATGGAGCAAAATTAATGTTGCCTACGATAGCTTCTCTATCCTTACTTCTACTTTTCTCTACCCTATGGTGTGCAGAATCAACGTTTTTTCTAGATTTTTCTATATTTGCTATACTTACATATAGAGTTCCAGCGCAATGAACCGTCGCTTTAATGACATTAACAGATATCCACTGCTCAAGCTCTTCAACAAACACTTCGCACCACACATCTATCTTGTTTACGGGAGTGTCGCTCTCTGACGATGATATAACTCGACGGTCTATTTTCTTGCTTGTGCTGGGTCTAGGACTTATTTTAGTAGAAGGCTTGAATTCATCGTCGCTTTCAGATATACCACGGACGTTTTCTTCAGGCAAAAAATCGCTATCGTCATCTGACTCAGGTTTTGATTTTCCTGAAATTCAAAAGAATCAAGTAATTGTCACAGCCCTGAGCCTTTCTTCAAATGTATTTAAGTAGTTTTTTTGTAAGCAATGGATTACAACTTAAATGATAAATTTTACCTTTGACTTTTCCTTTCTTTGATTCTTCTTTAGCTTCCTTTACGCGTCCCTTTATAAGATTTATTAAGTCGCCCTTTACATCATTTTTGGGCTTTGTTGTCTTTTTAACTAAATCTCTATGGCTTATTCTTTTTTCGTCTTCTGCTTTAGGATCCAATTCTTTCTTGTTTTTCAAAGACAACCTAGACTTTTTGCTCTGAGCAGAAGTAGACTCAGTTTCAGAATCAAAATATTTGCTTTTCTCAACAGCATTACCAGGAGCACTTTTGGTTCTGCTTTTATTAGGCTTATCTTTAACAGGTTGTGAACTATCTGGGTTTGCAGTCAATGCTCTCTTTCGAGACAGTCTGGTTTTATTATCATTTGAAGTTTCATTGCTAAAATACTTGCTTGATTGTTCCTTATCTTGATTGGCTTTTGTCACTACAATTTTAGGAGGTTCTACTTTAGATTTCGCTTTCGTGTCTTTTTTCTGAGATTCAACTTTTGCCACCTTTTCACTGTTTGTTGAGCTCTTAACAGAATTTCGAGTTCTTCGAGATTTAGTTGCTGGTGGGTCATTGCTATGTTTTGTATCCTTTGAATTCTCTTCAGATTCTGACTTTGATTGCAAGTCTTTACTTGTTTTAGACATGGTTTTCTTAGGTTTTGGGCTAGGAGTATTTCGAGATTTTTTCGGAGGCGACACGTCCTCTTCAGTGGCATTTTTTGTTGCCGTTTTTGCTTTTCTTGCTCTAGTGTTCCTTGTTTCTTTCGGCAAAGCATCATCATTGCCATCTACTTGCATGATGTTGTCAAATGACTCATCATCTTCTCTGTCGTAATTTCCGTCAACTTGGGATATTTTCTCTTGGCTTTTGGGTTTAACTTTGGATTTTTTTGTGTTGCTTGTTGATGCTTTATTACTTTCTACTGCTTTTTTAGCCTCTTTGGATTTCTCTTTGTTTACATCTTCTTTAGGTTTAGTGGACAAAGAACATAGTTCAGAACTCGGTGGTTTTATTGGTAATGTGACGAAATTGAACATGACCCGACACTGCAGTCCTAGAGCTCTCAACATGGCTACAAATATGAACACAAGATATTTTTTTGTAGTCACAACTCTGCTTTTAAGTTGCGCTAGTAAAATTTCTTTTAGAGGTGGTGCTTTGGGCCTGAATTTGTTTTCATTTTTATCTTGTTTGAGAGTTAATTTATCTTTGAACCAAGTAGTGATCTGCTCCAGATATTTCATGTCAACTCTTTCACCTGGATAGCATTCTTTAGAAGGTACAAGAGCCAAGGTAGCTGCTAGCACTTCTTGGTCATTCAAAACTTGACTGACATGATTACCATGACCTAACCAACACAGTACGTGAACTTTATGCATATAGACCTGGTATTCTTTCTTTACTCTATTAATTTTTCTTTTCATCATCATTTCAACATCGATTTTTTTAGTCTTCCGACATACTGAATCTGGGAGTTGGACAACTAGTTGAAGACCTTGCTGTGGTATTGCTTTATTTTCTGAAAAATTAATTAAGTGTTGAATAGATTGTTATTTTTTTATGTATTGTTTATTTATTTAACATATTTATTGCACACAAAATAAATAGTGGTACAACATGCGAGCTTAATGCCATGTGGCATTCTCTTCCAGCTAACTAGAAAATTAGGCAAAAAAGATAATTTAAGTAGGTGGTGCAAAATAGTACAAATACATAAAATGGATACTAATTTAAAATACATTGTTGAGTTATTGGTGCATGCAGGATAAAATAAATT
Source organism: Ostrinia furnacalis (assembly GCF_004193835.3). Taxonomy (NCBI): domain Eukaryota; kingdom Metazoa; phylum Arthropoda; class Insecta; order Lepidoptera; family Crambidae; genus Ostrinia; species Ostrinia furnacalis. The sequence continues at coordinate 4,995 of NW_021133556.1, read as the reverse complement.
AATACCTTGTACTTCTTCCCAATCATCTACATCTGAATCACTCTCATCCTTCACTTTCTTGTTTCTAGATTTCTTCTTTACTGGTGTTTTACTAGGAGATATGATTTCCTCGCCTTGGGCTAGTAGATCTTGAACGTTGAACTCATTTTCTTTTTGTTGCTTAACTGTATATTTATTTACAGATGCTTTTGTCTCTTCTATTTTGGATTTATGCTTTTCCAATTCCAAAAATGCTTTTCGGGCAACTTCCTCACTATCAACTTCTTTATTGTGAGACCATACCTGAAATATAACAAATAAGTTCTTTTTATCAAAATGTTTTTAACAAAAAAATCAAGGTAAATTATAAAATAATACTTACATCTTTGTACTCAGTTTTGACTTCATCTTCACTATTATGATCATTATCAGAAAATATGGATTTTGCAGTAGTATTTTTACTTGATTGCTTAGGAGATTCATCATCACTACTATCTGTAATATGACATTGTTATGTTGTTATTGGTCAATTTTTTTAGAACTCACATTCTCACACAACCAGCTAACTCTATTTAAATGCATTAAGGTAACAACCAGTGTATTTTTGGGTAAGCTCGGTTTACCATAGATCACATCTGCACCCATCTAGTGAGATAAACATCGAAAGCAAACCCATGCTAAATTCCTTCCATGGAAATAATGACAATCTCATCTTTGATTGTTAAAAAAATACATAAAACAACTCATAAAAACACATTTATTTATGCAAGTAGGCTTTTAAAAAGCACTTTTACACGTCCCTGTATTAACCCTACCACTGCTTCAGGACATACAAAGATGTAGATAAAAATCAGGATTAATTTCAGATTTCAAAATATAGTAAAATATAATAGGATTAGGACTAAAATGTTTAACACTAAGTAATAATTTTAAGTTTCACTACCAATATTAACAAGGCTGTAAAAAGTAGAGATGAAACGGATAGTTGTTTGGCCGGATACCGGATACCGGATATCCGGCCAGCTGCTAGGCCGGATAGCCGGATATCCGGCGGCCGGATAGTTGGCCAATTGTCTCGTTGCATGTCGTGACGAGTTTAGCGCCGCACAGGTGCTTCGAACGCGATCAGTGGGTCTATTAGTAGACTAGACAAGCCACACTTTTCGAAAATCGAATCCATCCGAATAGAAAGTCAGATTTTGCCACTTATCTAAGAGTAGGCGCACACCGTTGATTTTTAGTTGGCAGATTGTACAACTATACAATAAATTACCAAATAATATTAAATCGTCCGAATGTATGGCCAGCTTCAAACGACAGCTAAAATCCTATGTAACAAGCCAGATAAATATTTAAACATAAGTTATTAATTACAAATAAAACATTTATATGTACCATCCTAGACTGCATCTTACTTAACACCGGGTGCGTGCCTTGTCTTGCATAAATATATATATTATACAGGGTGTTTGGCGCATCGTGTGCCAAAATGATTTGGCGGATAGAATGGGTCATTTCCTATATTTTCAGCCCCCATAACACGTTCCATGTCAGGCGGCTACTTTTATATTAAGTTTTTTAGTAATTTCACCAAAATACCCAAATCGCATCATTTAATTTCGATTTAAAAAAAAACTACTAAGCGTAGCCTCAAAGTAAATATTTTGTTTTGACGTGCATTGACATAGGGTTGCATCAAATCTAAATTTACTGGCAAATATCATCTAGTTTTTTTTAAATTCAGCTTTGAACTTTTCCGAAAAGTTAAAAATGGACTGAACATTTAAGTTTACATGGCTATAAATTTTTTTTTTTTTTACCTGTAGGTATTTAACGTGTTATTCACACAAAAAGGGGCTATAAACACAAATTTCGCAAATCAGTCCGAATAGAGTCAATGCACTAATTTAGGGAATTTGTGAAGTTGTTGTTATTATTTAAACAAGATTAGTATACCGTTTGAATGGGGATAGACTAGAGAAGTTTTGATAAAATCCGAAGATCGCTATCTCTTTTAAAAAAAAATTTATAGCCATGTAAACTTAAATGTTCAGTCCATTTTTAACTTTTCGGAAAAGTTCAAAGCTGAATTTAAAAAAAACTAGATGATATTTGCCAGTAAATTTAGATTTGATGCAACCCTATGTCAATGCACGTCAAAACAAAATATTTACTTTGAGGCTACGCTTAGTAGTTTTTTTTTAAATCGAAATTAAATGATGCGATTTGGGTATTTTGGTGAAATTACTAAAAAACTTAATATAAAAGTAGCCGCCTGACATGGAACGTGTTATGGGGGCTGAAAATATAGGAAATGACCCATTCTATCCGCCAAATCATTTTGGCACACGATGCGCCAAACACCCTGTATATATATAATTATAAACATACTTAAATATAAACATTCCTACTAAAATACTATTAAATAAATAGATCACACACATAACTATAATTATAATAAAATATTTTAAAAAAACTACCATATTGCATGCATTCATTAAAAAAATAATTAATAATTTAATCAACAAAAAAAAATACAAGAACAAAATTTTAGAAACTGATAAAATATTTTAAAAAATGTAATAATTTAATCATGACGTCTCTCGTCTGCCGTGACAATGCCAACAATGCCTCATCCATTTTCAATGCTTCGTGCATTCGTGTTCAAGTTTCTAACACTCACAGGGAATGGTCCGCGCTGAGACTGTTTGGTTTGGTTTTTTAAGACTACCGACTTTTATGAAATATTAATTTAGTGATAATTATTTCTTTGTTTTTAGCGAAGCTCGTGTCGCTTATAAAAATGTATTAAAATGTTAGTTTCTCAGTAAGTGAATCTGTATTCTTATGAGAAATAAAGTGTCTTTAACCATAGATAGTTATGCCCGATTTTAAATTGTATGAAGAATCGGCCAAATCGAATCGGCGTAGTGTGCGCACTCCCCTACATGCCCATACTGATCAACTGCCCGACTAAACTATCGGCCGACGAAAAATCAACGGTGTGCGCCTACTCTAAGGGATAGATCAATTCGGGCGATTTCGGTTGCCATCGTGTGTGATTGAATAGTGAAAATTAAATTAGTTTACTTGCTGAGTAATCTGATTGAACTGCATCATGTCATCAGATCATCAATGAAAAAAAGATCGCCTATTTTATTTGGCAATATTTCGACATTAACAGATATTTACTATTTATGTACCAAGTATTCGTCATTAGAGTGAATAGCCCAGAAAAAGAAATTAGTTTTTTGAAAGGCTTTAATATGGCTTTTTTGTAACTTTTTGGACTTTAAATAAAAGCCGTCATTATTATAAGCCATTTTATTGACATTTACCTCAAAGATTAATGCATTTCATTGTATTAATAGGAAATTGTCGTAGTTTTTTAATATCCGGTATCCGGCCGGATAGTGAGTTACTATCCGGTATCCGGCCGGATAGTAAATTTAGGCCGGATATCCGGCCTACCGGATAGTTACCGGATATCCGTTTCATCTCTAGTAAAAAGTACTCATGTATCAGTATTAAACATACATAGGTATTAGCTTTCCTAAAGATGCTATCTATTTTAAATTATTTGATGTTAGAACCAAATGGATGAAATGAAGGCACAAAGACAAAAGGAAAAACCTTACCACTTTCAGATAGATTTAATATAGGAGGCAGCAGTTTGTCAGCATCAGTTAAATCTTTGACAGAAAAGGGAGCAGGTGAAACATCATTGTTCTCATTTTCACTAGCTGCTGTGGATTGTTGACTGATTCTATTGATTAAGGTTTTTACAAACTTTTTTGGTATTTTTGGTTGTACTTTTTTTGTAGGCTGTTTTTTACTCTTTACAAATTCATCACCAGATGATGCAACATCTTCATTTTCCACTTCTTCTTCTGAACTAGACTCCTCCTCTGATATTTTTGCGTCCGAACCAGAATCACTGAAATCGCCGGTCTCCCCGGCACTATCGTCCTCATCTTTATAAACAGTTTTTATCACTTTCTTTCGAGTAGTAGGCATTCCAGTTTACTAATACAAAGTTTGAGATGGATATAAAATTCAAAATACGGATAAATAGCGTGTTTTTAGCGAAAAAAGTGGCAACAAGTTTTGTTCTGTTTTTCCCACTATTTCCCACGCACAGATAAATAATGACAGATCCCACGGGGTCATGAAGCTACAGATAAAAATGGAGGCCACACTCCGAATACCTACTTGAAGCACAAACTAAGTATCACTATCTCGCTCTCTGTGGGCAGACTCGCTCTTTCTAAATAAACAAAAAATATAAAATTGCTCAAATTCAATGAAACCAATGTAAAATCTTTATTTCTTGACATAGGTATCATTAAAAATGACAAGTGTAATTACTGGTAAAACGTTTTAGGTAGAAATTACTGTAAAAAATGTGAAAAATGTTTACAATGATCCAATGTCGGAAATCACGAAATAAACACTTACGCGTGGAATCTTATGTCACTTCCAGGACACCACGTACTACCGCAACCACGCACTACAAAATTTTGCACCAATTCTTGTGATAAAACAATGATTATTTCCTGTAAACAATCTCAAACGAAATTAACTGCTTAATAAACAAAATAGTAAACAACCGCCATGATGGGCCGGATTGGGCCGATGTTGCCACATGGTACCGATTACCCAGGAATTGGGATTGTAATTCCCTGATTCACCAACACATTAAGCCTAAATAGCCGACAATTTTGTGATTTTTTATTTAACTAGGTAATCTTAGTTTCAAATATTAATTATTTATTAAATTTGTTTAACTTCTGATTTGGTTAGTGAATTGGCTATTTCGAAGAATTTACAAGGAGATTTAAGATAGCAATACTACAGTTCGCACTAAAAAGAGAGGTAGGGCCGCAGAGAGCGAGATAGATATAAGTATACCTTAGTTCTTTAGAAATTTCCCTAAATGTAAACAAATATGGCCAACTGACATTGGCGAATTTTGAGTCTATGTCAGTTGATCTACTAGTGATGCGACAAAATCTA